>NC_140971.1:752715-815215 GCF_056783735.1 Eptatretus burgeri
CGTGAGCTAATGGTGGACAAGTAGGCCTATGTGTGAGGAATCTGTGAGGGGGTAGAGCATCACCTGTGGTCAAGTAATTCTCGTCCTGCTTACAGGGGAATTCGCGCATTGTGTTCATCCAAGCCCATCCCTCGGTGTACTGCAGTTAGAGCTGAGGGTGGTGGGCTCTTTCTTGACGGAGGAGTCCGAAGTGAAGGCCTGCTGGGCCGGTTATTTTGAGCGGCTGTACCAGGCTGATCCACCAGCTGTCGAGTTGGATGTCAGGGGTGTTACAATCCCGATTGCTGCCCCTCCAATCAACTGTGGTCCACCTTCATTTGTGGAAACACAGGCTGCGGTGAATTGTGTGTATATATATATATATATATATATATATATATATATATATATATATATATATATATATATATATATATATATATATATATATACATACATATACTACTCGGGCAAGCAATAAAGCCTGGCGTTGCCTGGGCTTTCTTGCAAATTTCCTGAATAGCTGTTAGCGGATAGCGGTTAGGGGTTAGCGGTTAGGGTTAGGGGTTAGGGTTAGGGTTGCAATAAGGATTATGGTTAGCAGTTAGGGTTAGGGTTAGGGTTAGCTGTTAGGGTTAGGGTTAGCTGTTAGGGTTAGGGTTAGCTGTTAGGGTTAGGGTTAGCTGTTAGGGTTAGGGTTAAGGTAGCTAACCCTAACCCTAACCCTAAGACTAACCCAAACCCTAACCCCAACAGCTTGTCGTGGCGAAGGTAAACAGCGCCCGGGGCAAAGTGGAAATTTGCGTCCCCGTAGGCCTTAAACTTGAGTGGATTTGAATGGAAAATCCCATAAGGGATATCGATTTATCGATTTTTTCAAATATCGGAAGTGTTATGGAAAAAATTTATAGCCAATGACCTAAGTTGGACCAAAAGCCATCATCGTACCGAATTTGAACGGAATCCGTTGGAGTTTGTGAAAATGCATCAAAACGAATTTTGAGGGGCCTCTTAAGGAAGACAATAATATCATTAGTATATGTGCCAAATCTTGTTTCATTTCATGCAGTAACAAAAATCTGACGGTGGAACAAAGAAAGGGGCGTGCCGAAATATTTATATATATATATATATATATATATATATATATATATATATATATATGTATATATATATATATATATATATATATACATATATATATATATACATATACATATATATATATATAAATATATATATATATATATATATATATATATATAAATACTGAAATTAAAGTCTAGAACAAACAAACAATTGCGGATAAAAAATAAATCATGGAATCATTTTGTTGAACAAAATTTAATGTAAATTTTTGACTCATCAAAGTAGCCACCATTTGCAGAAAAACAGCCGAACATACTCGTGGCATTCTTTCTGTAATGGAAATCAAATATTGTTCGGAAAGTTCTTCCCAACACTGTTGCAGAAGTTCCCACAAATGTGTTGCACTTGTAGGTTGCTTTGCTTTCACCTTTCTGTTCAGTTCATCCAAAACCAGCTTGATGGGGTTTAAGTCTGGAGACTGTGCTGGCCATTCCATGATTTGAAGCCTTCCGTCTTGTTCTTTTCTTCTAAGGGAGTTCTGACATAGCCTGGAGGTATGTTTTGGGTCGTTATCTTGCTGTAGGATGAACCCCTGACCAACTAGTCGTAGACCAAAGGGTATTGCATGGCGCTGCAAAATGCTGTGGTAGCCCTTTTGGTTCATGGTGCCAGTCACTCTGTGCAAGTCGCCGACTCTGTATCCAGCAAAAGGGCCCCAGATTATCACGCTTCCTCCTCCATGTTTGACAGTTGGTGTCACACACTGAGGAGCAATCCTTTCACCTACTCGACGGTGTACAAAAACCCTGCGTGATGAACCGAAGATTTCAAATTTTGATTCATCAGTCCATAAGAGCTTCTTGCAGTTTTCAATAGTCCACTGGCAGTGCTTCATGACCCAGGCAAGCCTCTTTTTATTATTTTGCCATCTTAGCAATGGCTTTCTTTCTGCCACTCGACCTGTCAAACCTGCAACTCGAAGTCTTCTCTTCACAGTTGAAACTGAGACTTCCTTACTTCAACCAGTATTAAGCTGTGCTTGAAGCTGCTGTCCTGTGACCCGCCTATCACACAAGCTGTTGAGTCTCAGAAACTTGTCTTCTGATTGTGTTGTGGCTTTGGGTCTGCCAGACCTCTTCCTGTCAGACTTTCCTCCAGTTTCCAAGTACCTTGTGATGGTGTAGGAAACTGGACTCACTTACACCTTGGCTTTTTTGCAATTTCTCTAAAGGAAAGATCTACACTTTTAAGGGTTTTAATGGTCTGTCTGTCTTCCTTTGTTAGTTGTCTTTTTCTCACCATTATGAGAGCAATATACTACTTCCTGCAGTGTAATATTGTCCAAATAATGCTTCAGAGGGAGTAGCAATACAGTCTGTTCCAACATTGTTTTATATCGAGGGTTTGTACCTAATCAACAAAAGTTGGGACACCTGCAGGAATTGTTTGCATCAACTTTAAAGGCTTAATTTGCTTCGATTGCTGTGGAACAGCTGCAGTTGCTTACCCATTACTTGTTTCCTGAAAAGGGCCTTTTTTAACAACTCTGAAATTTGCATTATTTTTCAGTTTTTGATGACCTAAACTTTTTTTTTAACTTTGGCAGTTTACCGCTTTGCTTTGTACCATTTCAGGTTATTCACTGGACTTGAACTGCTTAAATTTCAGTAAAAACTGGAAAAGTGTGGGAGTTCTAAAACTGTAGACAGGTTGTGTGTGCGTATATATATATATATATATATATATATATATATATATATATATATATATATATTTATATATACACACACATACATACTGTTCACCATACTGCACGTTTTCCGCAAAAACCCCCATGGGCCACAGGTTGGACATCCCAGGGATAGAGTAAACGATGCAACGTTGAAGTGAAAAGCAACCGATCATATGCAATGTCAAAATTAAGACAGCCTCCCACGTGAAATCATCTTTGGTGCTCAATTACCTGTCCTACCTGGAATTGGCTGCAGCTCTGTGCATGCAGGTAAGATAGATATTTGGGCATTTAATATTCATAAAGAAACGATTTCTTTCTATCTCATTACAGCAACACAATCATAGGTTAAACAAAAACTGTAAATCCAAAAATTTGTCATCAAACTGCGATACATGAACATTAAGTTTTATTGAGCAGTGTCAGCATTATATATTACCTTCACTGTCATGGTTACAATACATCCACTTTTTGTCATTATCCACGTTACTTGTTGTGCCACACCTGTGAAAGTATAATAATTAATAATCATAGTTGTAATTAACAGTTCACATTCTGAATAGAGTGATGGGACTCCATATTACCGTAGTCCCGTAATCTGTGTTCCAATGATTCCAAGATCTTACAAGCAGTAGTGTCACTTCATGTCAATATCAGCAGGATCACCAATGCTGGGAAGGACAACTACCAGGAATCCCAGTAAAAGAGTTCCACTGCCATCCCGTATTGCTAAGCATGGGGAGGTTGATAAAATCCTTTATCATGACCTGTCACAGTCTTGAAAATTGTCCTCAATAGCTCTCGAATTGCTCACTGCTGGAGTTGTCAGGATATAAAGACAAGGGTGAAAAAAACCTCTGGCTTTCACTGGACAGTAGACCGGTCTCCCATTGGACAATTGATCTATGTCCAATGGATGTGACTTTTGAGGTGAAGAAAATCTATCAACACTGGAAGTGTCAACACTTTCCTTCTGGAAAATCCCTGTAGTGTCCATCTTGTTTACCCTGTGTCCACTACCCCATCCCTTCCCCTTCCACAGACTCCTCATGTCTCTGCTCCCCACTGTTTTGTGTTTGCCTCTCCTGCAACTCCCGTCTCCTATTCCCTATGTTATACGTTCTGTGTGTTCGCTCTCATACGAGCCTCAACAATATATACAAAATTAAAAATAAAGTAAAAAACTCAAAAAAAAAAAAAAGATCCTATTTATTATGACAAACTAAAAGCGATGGGTGTTCATTTGGTTTGAAGAGCTCGCGGATCAGCTTGGTACAGCCACTCAAAGTAACCGGCCCAACGGGCATTCACTTCGGACTCCTCCGTCAAGAAAGAGCCCACCACCCTCAGCTCTAACTGCAGTACACCGAGGTATGGGCTTGGAGGAACGCAATATGCAAATTCCCCTGTAAGCAGGACGAGAATCACTTGACCACAGGTGATGCTCTACCCCCTCACAGATTCCTCTGACATGGGCCCCCTTGTCCACTCTCAGCGCACGTACAATTTTATTCCACAACTCCCTGAACAGCTCAGCTCTGCCATTAGGCCTGGCCCTGCGACTCTGGTCAATGGTATACAGTGTCCCTTGAGACAAAATTCTTCTTCGCTCCCGGTGACTTCAAAGCCATCCACTGGCAACATCAAGGATGGTGGTCTTGAAGGCACTCCACAACTCTTCAGGATCCCCCAAAGAACCCAGACACCCCAAATCCTCACTCAGCCTATTCACAAAGTCCTCAGCTACCCTCTCATCCTTGAGCTTGCCAACATCCAGCCTAGCCTGGGATGGTACCATTCTCCTGGATTAAAGGTACAACTTCAGAGTTGATAAAACAAGCCTGTGGTCGGTATTGAGGAACTGAGCACTCCGGTAGACCCTGCAGTTCTGGAACATCCTCCAACGACCGTCAATGAGGACATGGTCAATCTCCTTTTCCACACCGCAAGCGTTGGAATACCAAGTCCAGCGATGAGCTTGTGGGTGTTGAAACCATGAACCAGCCACCCTAAGTCCATGACTTCTTGCAAAGTCAAGGAACTTAGTGTTGTTCAGGTTCATAGTTCCAGACCCACGGGGACCAACACATGTCTCATAACCATCTGTATCACTTCCAGTCGATGCATTGAAATCCCCCAAGACTAGAAGTGTATCACGTCTGGGGCACTGATCAACCACAGACTCGAGCGTGGCATAGAATGTGTCCTTCACGGTGAGATCACTCGCCTCAGTCGGAGCATATGCAGAGACCAGGGAAACGACACCTAAGGAGTGACGAATCCTTAGTCTCATAATACGCTCATTGACCGGCGTTACCTCAATTATCATTGTTGTCAGCTTATTGGACACAGCTAGAGCAACTCCTTGGGCATGGTAACCATCAGAGCGACCAGACCAATAGGTGGTGTAACCACCCGCCATAATCTCGCCACTATCCGGTCTCCGAACCTCAGAGAGAGCTGCAATACCGATGTCCAAACGCTTGAGTTCAGATGATAACAGAGGCAGGTGATCATCCTCTCTTAAGGCCCTGTCACACCTTGACGATTTAGCCAACGTATGCCTGACGTATGCAAAATTGGGCTAAAACGCCGGCACACATCGAATACGTTTTGGGTAAGTTTCTATACGTTAAGAGGACGCTGAAAAACACTGCCATACGTCGTGAATACTTGAAATTTTACGTCGTGAATGCTTTAGCATGCTTGAAATTTTACGACGTATGCCAGCGTATGACTCACACGTTCCGCTACGCTGGCCATAAGTTGTAGGCACGTTATGCGATCGTTGACACACGTCGACACACGTTACTTGTAAGTTACTCATAAGTCGAAACACGTCGAGGTAATGCTTAGCATACCCAAAACTTATTTCTAACCTATGAGTAACGTGCTTTGAACCTATGTGTAATGTACCTCCAATGAACATTGACGTATGTAGACGTATTTGATTGACGTCTTCCGGACGACCACAGAACTTACTGAACGTGTTTCGATTTTACAGCTACCGTATATTGGCATATTGGCAGCATTTAAAAAAAAAACAACAATAACTTCCGATATTTCGTCACGTGCCGTTACGTCACGTCCGATTGCCTCTTCAGTTTGCTCATGTCTTGTTCTTAGTTCCTCCTCTGTGAATATTTTCTGTTTGAGGATATTGTCACGTCGACGTCGAAACTTAAAAGCAAATGTCCGAATATATTTTAAAATTCGTGATAAACTAAAAAAATAATAATAATCACAAAAAACACCAACAACTTCAGATATTTCGTCACGTGCCTTCACAGAGCCAAGAAGAAAAAAAAAAGAAAATGTTCCTTGATGGAGAAAATAAGTTTCGGGTATGCTAAACATTACCTCGACGTGTTTCGACTTATGAGTAACTTGCAAGGAACTTGTGTCGACGTGTGTCAACGATCGCATATCGTGCCTACAACGTATTCCCAGCGTAGCGGAACGTGTGAGCCATACGGCGAGTACGTTGTAAAATTTTCAGCATGCTTGAAATTTCACGACGTACTAAACGTACCATGAAATACGACAGCGTACTTCATCGTTTTTCAGCGTGCTCTTAACATATACACAACTTACCCATACCGTATTCAACGTGTGCCAGCGTTTTAGACACATTTTTCATAGGTCGGCATACGCTGGCTAAATCGTCAAGGTGTGACTGCGTGGTTGACACTTCCAATTCTCAGGCGGTTATGATTTAAATCGGTGTGTGGCAGGTTTTTAACAGGCTACGCCACGAGTTCGTCGGCGATACGTGCAGCGCGCTATGCCTAAGTTAAACTATCGTTGGGCAGAGGTTGTGAACGCCGACAACAGGCTAAGCATTCGTTGGTATAAGTTATCTATAAGACAACAAAACGTTCTGTGCCCGTTACTAATATGTCATGCATATGACCAACACGTTATGAATACAACCAAAACTTAAAAAACATCAAAATTTCAGTGTACGCCAACGTTTTACATACATTTTTATACGTTGCCATTGCTGGCTAAATCGTCTAAGTGTGGCAGCGCCTTTCGAGATAGGACATTCCAGATACCCACCTAAAGGGACTGCCTCAAGTTAACCCAAGGAGACTGCCATCTGATTGTGGATGACACCTCAGTTAGGTAACCAAGCTCCTAAAAGATCATCTCTGGACACACAGCTAAGTGCCAGGATAAAGGGAGGGATTTTGTTCTATTTTATCTTTGCCCTTGTCTGTATTTGTGTCTGTGTGGAGATGTCTCGAAATTAGCTTTCGTTTAACTCACGTTATTATTATCACACTTTGATTTATTTCCATTATAAACATTTGATTTATGTTCATTAAACCCTTATCTATTAAATTTGCTTATATCTGTCTATTCGTCATGGGTTCAAGTATAAACCCTTGCGATTCCGTATGGTTCATGCCTTTGCCGCCCCCCCCCCCAACCCCATCCCATACGCGCTATAATCTCCAAAGATCACGTGTTAGCCTCCACGGTAGAACCGTTCGGCTATCCGTCCAGGTCGGTGAAAACCGCCCCGTCCACGACAACTGGGTCAAGGGTGGGACATTAACTTAACCCCGTGGACACGACATTATCAATCGGACTTCATTTACAACACGTTTTAAATGTGAGATTTATTTTGCGCTCGTTTAAACACCATCATCATAACCAGCACAATAAAAGGAACAATCACCACAATTTACAACATAATGATGTGTTGAAAACGAAGTCTGTTGATAATTTAATCCTCCGTTGTCTGTATACATGTTTCGATGGTGTCTGGAGGCTAGGACATCATTACCTTCGGCAACCGGAGGTTGAGAAAGTATTATCATGACCCATGCAGTATGTTGTTGTTGTGGTTAAGTCCAGTCATCATAATTTTGCTTTATTTGTTCTTTAGCTTATCATTTTCCTGAACAATATTTCTAAACGTCAAGGATAGCTCGTTCATCCAAAATATTTCGTTGAAGGATTTTGTCTCAAATATGAAGAGCAAAGCAGAGCTCACAAGGTATTGAACTGCCAAGTGTGTGCATCACAGCAAGAGTCTGAGCAACAGGTTGAAGAAATTCATTGCAAGTTCTGGAACAGAAAGCAATAGCAATATGCACGTCCCAAACACCCTAATGACCCACAAACAAGAAGAGGTAGATACTTTACTCTTGCTACATGCCCCTCCAATTGACAGGAATGCAGAAATTGTTATTGATTCTGCCGACACTGATGGCTTCCCACTGATTTTTCAAATGTATCAAAGCCTCCCAGTTGCTACCAGCTTTCTCACAGGGAAGGGCAAGCTGAAGAGAAACATTGCAGTGCAATCTGTTGATGAAATGGTGGGCCAAAAACGTGCATCAGCAATATTCCATGTTCTTACAGGCTCTGATAAATCTAGCAGATTTCCTGGCAGAACAAAGGACTGGTGCTTCATGGTGTTCATGTCTCATGATGATGAGGTCCTGGAAGCATTGGCATCAACAGGGAACACCGATCCATCTCCAGAAATATGCTCCTAGTTGGAACGACATGTAGTAATTGCATCAAAGCCAGATGCGACTGGGCATCCTCTGTCGTGCAAAGTCCTTACTTGGCACACGTGAGTTCCAATCCACCTACAAGGCTTTCATCCGTCTGCAGATTGATGGAGTTCCTCAGCTCACCTCTCTGGGTTGTCTCCCCTGCCTCACATCTTGCTCATCTTGACGCCATAGAAACCAAGACCTTCAAATCACTGGAATTGTTTGCGATGAAGTTGAGTCGATGGGCCTATCACTTTGCCATCACAGACAGGTTGGTTGTCTCACCTCCTTTCTATCTCATGAAACTATCTAAATCATTAAACTATCTAAATCCAGGATCACCTCCTCATTTGTTCCTCTTTTTGCACCCCTGTGGAAGCAATTTCCACAATCGTTTCAATCTCATTCTTTCCCCCAGGTCTTAAAGAGAACTTTTCACCATCATCTCAAACCTCAAACCATCTGAAACCTTCTCAAATCATTTCAAACAATTTCAAACCTTCTCAAACCATCTCAAATGTCTGGTGTTGGCTTAATGGTTAGGGTGGTGGGCTTTGGATCCTCGGGTCCTGAGTTAAAATGCCACTCAGCTGTTGAATTAATATCAGGTGGGGTTAACTCGGCCTGTCATCCTTCCAAGGTCAGCATAATGAGTGCCAGCATGCTGATATACTGTGTTGGAGTGGCGGTAATTAGTCATTTTGTGTCCAGGATTGTGCCCAATAGCCAAGCAGACTGTTCAGGCAGCACCAACGCTCTGCACAGAGTACTGTCCCGATGTCCTCCTCCTCAAATCATCCCCCATCCAAAACCATGATATTTTCGACACCGTTTAAATCACCCCCTCCCCCCTCCCTTCCCAAAATTTTGCTTCTGTACCCATCTTGTCCACCCCTTGCATTCCCCCCTTCCGTCGTCGTCGTTACCCACAACCCTTGTTTGTCTGTCCCCTCCATCTATTTTCTCCCTCCGTCCTGCTGTTGGCGTTTCCCCATTCTCCTGCTGTTCCTTTATTTAAATGTTGCGTCCTGATCTGTTCTATGTTCTCACCCTTGCATGAGCCTTGACTATGTATTTAAAAAAAAAAGAGACATTTTAATCAACAACCCTGGGATTCCTCCAAGTTGAGGAGATGGTGATGTTTTTTTGAAAAACAAATTAAGGTTTGCTTCCGAAGAAATATATTCGATCCAGAATAATGCTTTAAGAGTGAAAGATGAGGTGAAGGAAGTGATGACAGCTGCTTTCTCTCCAACCGTTTTGAGAAATCAGGGGTTATTCAAGCGAATGATTTATAAGGATGGCAATGACTAATCATTGAAGAGATATTAAAATAGGATTTGGAAAACCTTTTCTGCGTCATTCTTGGTGAACAGTCGGCCTTGATTACAGATGTTTCTTCACGTCTCAATCACACACTACACTTGAACCCAAAATACATGATTTAGTGATTAAAACTTTAAAGTTGACATGCTTGGACTCACCAAGATCTTCCCAAACCATCCGGAAGACACGTGATGTACGTTTTGTTGCGGTACACAAAAGGGATCACGCAACTTGTCGTATCATACCCAACAACAACGTGGGAACCTGTACAAACAAACAACACGTTAATTTCCATTTCATTTGATACTAAACACACATCAGCACAACAACAGGAAACCATCTCAAAACAATGCCGAGTCGTTCTTCTTGTAATATCTAGTCCAGTGGACGTTCAAGCGATAAGATATTTATTAACTCTTTGTTTAAAGAGCAGATACAGCTGAGAGTAGCGTTAAAACAGCAGATCCTGTGTGTGGCTTCGTGTTAACGCAGCAAACCCAGTCGCTCCGTGGGTAGAATTCAGAAAAATCAAGGTACGCGACGACAAACATCAAAAACGAGCAACACGGAGTTTCAAGCAATGTTACGCACCTTCATTGAGCGACAAGAGCACGATCTGTGAAAAATAAGGCAAAACAACATCATCATGCACAACATGGAAAATGTGATCACACATGATGAAAAGGAAGAACCTTTCATCAAAAATTTCAAAACATTTGAGGTATTGTTCGAATTCTGATTGTCTTTTGAGTTTTAAAACGGTCAACATTCATTTGAAATGCCACTACTGTTCTACCAAAACGCTTAAATTGAAAGCTGGTGGTGGTCATATGGCAGCTTAGCTGCTGGGGTAGCTATCATTTCTTGAAGCACGACTGTGTTGCTGATGCAATGCCCCTCTACCAGTACACACACTGGAACTGGTACTCATTTCACCGACCTTGGAAGGATGACAGGTTGAGTCAACCCCCTGGTGTATTAATTCAGCAGCCGACGGGGCTTGAACTCATGACCCAAGGATCCCGAGGCACCACCCTAACCACTGAGCCAACACCAGGCTACAATCGAAAGCTCATAAATGGGGAGTGATTTTCCCATAGATATAATGATATAGTGGGGGGTGTGTTCCCCAGAAAAAAATTCCCAGCCCAAATTTCAATCATAATGGAGAAAATATTTTAAAATGTACAGTAATAATGATAATAAGCAACACTAGTGTCACTTTCAAGCTATGGTAACTCTTAGAATGTGAAAACGACCTTTCACTCACACCAAAAATCTCCATCGTGAACCCTCATTCATGAAAACAACCTTTTCCTCACAGCAAAAGTCTCCATCGTGGACCCTCATTCATGAAAACGACCTTTCCCTCACACCAAAAGACTCCATCGTGGACCCTCATTCATGAAAACAACCTTTCCCTCACACCAAAAGTCTCCATCGTGGACCCTCATTCATGAAAACAACCTTTCCCTCACACCAAAAGTCTCCATCGTGGACTCTCACTCATGAAAACGACCTTTCCCTCACACCAAAAGTCTCCATCGTGGACCCTCACTCATGAAAACGACCTTTCCCTCACACCAAAAGTCTCCATCGTGGACCCTCATTCATGAAAACGACTTTTCACTTACATGACCTACTTTGTGCTTCAGCTGATGTATTACCTCTATGGTCATTTCCCTCAATCTCTCCTACGTGGCTACGTCATCACATTTGTGCCGAAGTGCAGCATAGAGGTAATACATCAGCGAGAGCGCTAAGGAGGTCACATGACTCGACAGCTGCCCGAGACACTCGCCGCCATGTTTTCGGCCGTCAAGTCGTCAACATGATTTTGATCTCCTACATTGAAGACAGCATGGTTTGGAGGTTAGTCAGTAATCTGTCCTGTGCAGAATGTGTTGGTCTGCTGGCGGGGCCTTCTGGTGTATCCTCTTAGCATAGTTATAGTGAGAGTCCACATGAACTTGTGAGGTTGGTGGCTGTCAAGGATAGAGGTGGTCTGTATTTTGCTTCAATTGAGGTATTTAAACTTGTAAAGATTTGTGAACAAATATACCATGAAGTGGTTGTGAAAAGCCCATGTCCAGTGGTAATATGCTCTTGAAAATAAAAGCCACAACACAAAGGTGGATTCACAAGAATACAAGTCCCCTCTTTGCTAAGGTGGTACATGCAAATCCTTTGGCTCGAGGTGAGATAAGTCATGAGGGGCAGCTGGTTAATAAAATACTACACATGTTCTTCACCATGAAATTAAAGTATCAGGGTAAGATTTGTACTGATATATAATTCACAAGTCGGAAACCAGTACTCGTAATATATCTGCTAGACTCACAGTGTTCAAGCATCAGTGATTTAGTAGTTCCAAACAATGCTGGTTATTCAAGGTTTTAGATAAAATGGCCTCTTTGGAAAGATAATGTTAGTGTATAGTCTTTTTGCACTGAAAATTAAATGTGAATCAGTCTGGTAGTTTTCATGTATCCAAACTACAGGATGCTTCCAGCACGTTGGTTACTTTGACATTTTAAATATATCTCAGTATTATGCATTCTTGATTGTCCCTTCATGTATTTGTAGAAAACTAATTTCTGTAGTGATCAACAAATTTGCATCTAATCTTAATTTATAATTTTATACTCGTGTATTTATGACAAACATTTTGATGCTGTAGTCAATATTTCATGTTATTCTGTACTAATAATTGTGTTTACATGTGTCTTCCATTTATATATTGTTGAATTACTACACAACCTTCATTAAATAAAAGCATTCACCATTTCCACTCAAGTTGTTCTGATTTTCTTAGCTTTATATATTGCGATGCATTTTATGAGCATAACCGAGTATAATTCGGTGAAAAGCCAAAACAATGCCACAAATTGGAGTAACGTGAAGTAATGAAGCCAAAAGTTCAAACATGATCAGCCAAGAATATGGGTATGCCTGGTGTGGGTGTAATGGTGAGGGTGGTGGGCTTTGGATACAAGGTTCCTGAGTTCAAATCCCCCTTGGCTGTTCAATTAATACCAGGTGGGAATGACTCTGCCTGTCATCCTTCTGAGGTTGGCCAGCTTGCTGAGTGCCAGCATGCTGGTATCCTGTGTCGGAGTGGCGACCCATCCAGGATTGTGCTCAATAGTCAAGGAGACTGCTTCAGCAGCACCAAAACTCTACACAGAGTATGGTCCTAATGGATGGATGGATGTGGGTGGACAGGCACTCCTTGATTGTGGAATTGTGCCCAATGCAAAAAAGCCAGTGTTCACTGATGATATTGTTACGAATTTGCGCCCACCGGCGTGCGAACGACCGCTTTTCACTAAGAGTAGCCGCTCGCCCACCGTACGGACAATTCAGTCGTGACCTTCCGGAACAACGCCGGAACCCTGTCATGGGTGGGTCTTCAACCCCACCACGGCCGAGCCAATTTTCTACCTGCGCAAAATAGGGTCAATCGCCAAATCTCGATATACCCAAGTACCTGCGCGGGTAGTCTACTGGGAGACTGTACCCTCGGCACAGGTCGGCTTGGACACAAACCACTCAAGCGGTCCGTTCCGTTCTGCAGTGATAACCAAGCGGGTATTATCACCCGACTTAGCCGGATCCGATTCTATTTAACGGGTATTTAAAACCCAACTAATATTCCGAGATGCAATATGGCGTTCCAATGGGGGAAAAGACACGACGAACGGGTTACATTTAGACCAGCACATTTATTATTTTTACACATGCACATATATACACAGCATGCAATCAATGCAGGTATTCAAGAACACGTATACAGGCAAACAATCATGCACGGGACGGGGACAAAGACATGAGCAAGGTGAAAGCACTACGACCGTCTATCAGCAATTATCTAGTCACTTAACAGTTTTTACTTAAAGGACACGGTGCCACCAACATTCATTCAAAAGAAAGGAAAAGGCCACCCTCAAAGACGAGGGCGCCAGACAGGGTCCGTAGACCTTTATGGCGTGGAGCCTGGTTGACCGAACGGACCCCACGAGACCATTGCAGGTTACCTGCACCCTCATGGTGCGATGGTGGGCGAGCTCTCTCCTCCCGGGTGCGCAGGCTGCGCGGCAGAGCTGCAAAGCGGTGCCTCCCGTCCGCGTCCTTCGCGCCTCGACCCGGACCACCGCGCACAACACACACGACTTAGCGCGCCCAAGGAGAAGGCACCACCTCGACGACGATGAAACCACCAATGCACACTAAGAAGACCACCAGTGAACCACCATGAAGAAGACCACCAATCCGAAGACGACAAAAAGCAAAAAAGCCCAAAAAGCCCCCAACTGGTGTCCTGCACGCCTTTATATTCCTCAGTTCCAACGCCTCGCTCCTCCCCGTTTATTGCTCCGCCCCTCCTTCCAGCTACTGCGGGAAGCTTCCAGAAAAGGGGCGTGCCCTCTCGCCCCCCTCCCCGCGTGCCTCGCGGGGGCCCGAGAGAATCATTCTTGGCACAGGTCCAGGAGATTCATTCCCCCAAAATGAGGCCCCTCCTTCACATGACCTTTGACCCGCATCGCACTTCCCCCACACCAAAGCGCGGGAAAACAGGTGGGAATAACAAGGCGGGAGAATCAGGCGGGAAAATCTGCGCACCATCGGAACTCCTCTGGTTTCCTTCGCTTCGTAGAGACGGTTTACATGAGCGGAGAGGGTTGTGATGTGGTTTGTGGAGAAGGGGATCGACAGTTGGCGTAGCGGGGAAGGTGGTTGGCATAATTGTTGTTGTGTGGGAGCGATGTTGGTGGTGGTGGTGGAGGCCACCGTGAAGCGGTGGTCGAGAGCGACGTTGGTGGTGGTGATTTGGTTGTGATTGGTGGTGGAAGCGATCGTGGTTGTGGTGATGGTGGTGTGGTTGGCGTTGTGGTTATTTGGGAGTGATGTTGGTTGTTGTAATGGTGGTTGAGATGTGGTTGGACCAAAATAACGATAGGAAAAGAAAAACGGCTATCTCAAAGGATCACAGCCCTGTGACACGAATAATTTCCATAAAACAACGGTGGGGAAATCTAACTGAACACGGACTTATCGGCATAACTAACTAAGGACTTATATGGTGTTCTGCGAATTTCCACAGCCATAACAATATATATATATATATATATATATATATATATATATATATATATATATATATATATATATATTAATATTTCGGCACGCCCCTTTTTTTGTTCCACCATCAGATTTTTGTTACTGCATGAAATGAAACAAGCTTTGACATATATAGTAATGATATTATTGTCTTCCTTAAGAGGCCCCTCAAAATTCGTTTTGATGATTATGGTAGTTAAACAGTTCATGTTCTCCATTTGCAAAATGGGAGGAATTATTGCACAAAAAAGAAATAAAAATGTTTCCCATTTTTTAGAGGACCACTAAGATGAGTTCGTAAAACCTTTGGTAGAGTATGTTATTATTAATCACGATACGCCATAGTAAATTGCTCATGTTATTGAGCTGTCAATAAGCTATCAATCATAGACATATAATAAACTCACTTGAGTATTCATATCTCTATTTCAATGCATAATATCAAGGGGTACCTTCATGATGACCTAATAAAACCGGTCTCGATGTCCGTCCGTCCGTATATCTGTTCACAATCAAACCGACCGTGTGCATTTTAAGGCTTTCCGAGAGCTTTGGAAAGATTACCTACACTCCCGCATGGTGCTGTTTTTATTATTCCTACTGCACTTCATAAGAACATCGATCGTGGATGGATGCGCAGATCCCAGGAGAACAACTATAGCTGTACAGAACAATTCATATTATCGATGGATAAAAATGATATTTCATTAATATTGTTGTGGTTGACCAAATTCGCAAACCACCATTCAGGTCCCTTAGGTGAGATATCTCGGTAGGTATATGTGTAGTTAGGCCCAAACCCGTTGTCTAGAGGGAATAAATGTCATTCATGCGGGCTGCGACCCCTTTAGATAGCCGTTTTTCTTTTACTATCTTTATTTTGGACCAACCGCCATTATTACCACCACCAACCACGTCTCAACAGCCATCACAACAACAACCACCAACCACAACGCCGCTTCACCACAACCGCCACGACCTTTACCGTCACAACTCGCCACCATCGCATCACCGTCATCTCGCGCCACTCGTGGGCACCGATGCTGGACTCGTGTAGAGCGCGCACCGAGCAGCGTGTTCAAAGGCATCGCGGACTTTCCGCAGAAAAACGGATCAAAAACGACTCACGCCCACTTTTGTTCCGTCCAATCGGTGAGCGAGGGGCGATTTGGCCCCGCCTCCAGGGCGTTGGAGGGTGGTCGCTATATGCAAATTCATGGATCAAAAAGCATTCACGCCCACTTTTCCTCGGGCCAATGGGGAGCCAGCAAGAGAGGTGAAAGGTCGGAGGCAGAGGGTCAAAGATGAAGGAGCGAGGCCACGGGGGATATAAGGGGCCGCGTTCGTCAGTCGAGGCAGTTCAGTTCGCAGGAGGAAGAGTTCAGTGCAGTTGGGAGTTCGCGGAGTCGGAGTGAAGAGGACGGAGCTGTGGAGAGGCGGCGGCGGCGAAGGCGGACGAGGGGGTGCTCGCGTCGGATTCGGGGAGCTGTGGAGGGAGAGGCCGGCGGCGCGACCGAGGTCGTGGTGGAGACGCTCGTCGCGGGACCCGCGATTTTGTGAAATCCTCCTTTCCCCGAGCATCAGCAACCCCCTCCTGTTTCCCCCCGCGCTGAGATAGTGCGACAAAAGGGGGCCCCCTTCCCACCCCCTACCAGACACCGTTTGTTGTTTAGTTTGTTGTGAAATATTCGGTCCTCGGGTCTCCGCATAGTGACATAAAGGCTTAAGTCGTACTTCTGTTTACTACCGTAGAAAATCACAGAACCATCCGATCGACATGCTGTTAACAGTTTCAGAATCAGCTAAAATCTACAAGATATGAATATGTAGATGAAACTGATCCGGCCAGCTAAAATCTACAACATATGAATATGTACACGAAACTGATCCGGCCTTTTGGATCACTTTAAAGTAGGGTGCCCTCTAATTTTAATGTGCTCTATGGATCCTCCGGAACTCACGAATGGTACATGTTGTGTCGTCACTAAACTACGTGGTAATGTCATCGAAGTGGATCTACTGCGGGACAGTCGAAGGGGAAAACTTGAATGATAATGGATAAAAATGATATAATATATTGTTTAAAATACATTCATGCTATCTGTCTTTTACCATATGTTGCCAGTGACGCCCGTCCAAGACGGGCACCTTTACTAGTATATATATATATATATATATATATATATATATATATATATATATATATATGTATATAAATATATATATATATATATATATATATGTATATATATATATATATGTATATATATATATATATATATGTATATATATATATATATGTATATATATGTATATGTATATATATATATATATATATATATATATATATATATATATATATATATATTACACTTCTGTCAAAAGTGACCTCCATGGCTTGCAAATGGAATTGGCATCTTTTGCTTAGGATGTGCATGTACTGTATTATTTATAAACCACAACTGCTGAAGACAATAGTCATAAGAGTCTGAAAATATTCTACAAAGTCCATTATTCTGACATTCAATATACCATATCCACGTGGGTCGATACACGCTCACGTATCGTGTTGATGGCCAATAAAAATGGCGGCGATGCCCCACAACGGCTTCAGTCCAATGAGCTCAATTGATCGGCTTGTTAGCGCTCTCGTGTATCGTATATCATACACTGTGTATGTATTACCTTTCTTGAAGCGATTCTATGACGTCATAATCCCAGGTGTAAGTGAGTGCCGCTGTGCCGTTTTTTGGTGAGACACGTGTTTATTTTCAACTACACAATCAAAACTTTCCATCAAAACATCATGAGGTCGTGTTTTGAATTCGTAGTTGCAAACATCGTTGACTGAAGTTGAACAAAGGTTTGTAATGTCACGATTTGAAGTCGTAATCGAATTTTTGGGATCAAAACATTTTATTCTTAAGATTGAAAGTTTGTAAATCAGGATATTACTGTAAACCCTTTATTACGAAGAAACATCTTCCCGCTTTCTGCTCACGATCAACTGCCAAATTCTGATTATCTATTGTGTGATTATTGGGGCAATTGGTGAAGGAACGTAGTTGAACCCTAATCCTACCAACATACTTTACGATCTAATCTAACCAACTGGGGTCTTATCAGATCCAACTCAAAATCATTCAATTTCATTAAATCTGCCAGAGTTTCACATCAATGACTAAACATGGAGTTTTCTAAATAAATAACAAATACAACCCGTCGCTTCGCTGAAAGTGATATTAAGTAGGGGGCTGGGGGCTGAGGGAGGAGCAAAGGAGGAGGGGGAGCGAGGAGAGAGGGGAAGGGAGGGGAGAGGAGAGAGGGAGAGAGGGAGGGAGGGGAGAGGAGAGAGGGGAGACAGGGATAGAGGAGAGACAGAGAGGGGAGACAAGGAGGGAGCAAGGGGAGAGAGAGGAGAAGGGAGGAAAAGAGGGAAGGGAGGGGAAAGAGGAGAGGGAGGAAGGTGAAAGAGGGGACGGAGGGAACAGAGAGGAGGCAGAGAGTAGAGAGAGAGAGGATAGAGGGAGGGGAGGGAGAGTATGGGGGGGGGGGAGAGGATGGAGGGAGGGGATAGGAAGCTAGGAAGGGGAAAAGAGCAAGGAAGGGGGGAGAGTGATGCCTCACCAAATGTTGCTATACACTGCAAGAGGGAGCAGTGTGAGGAGGGGTGAAGGAGAAACATAAAGAGACAAAGAGACAGCAAGAGAGAGAGAGAGAGAGAGAGAGAGAGAGAGAGAGAGAGAGAGAGAGAGAGAGAGAGGGGGGGGGGGGGTTGGGAGGAGGAAAAAAAAAAAGAGAAAGGTGAGGGGTGGAGGTGGCCTTAGCAAAGAGAGTGATATCTTATGCTTAATGACCAAACACAAATTTAAAAAAAAAAAAACTCATGTCAGAACACCTGTACACACAACGACACAACAGAGTTTATAAAGTAATCCGCTGGCATATCTGCAAAAAATTTGATATCCCAGTTCCAGAAAATTTGTGGGAAAATGAAACAAAAGTAATCACTGAAAACAATGGAAGTACTTCCTACTCACGTATGAAGTAATGATCCCATTGAGCGTGAACATCGAAAACAAAGCGTTACAACCAGATATCATATTTAGATACAAAAAAGAGAGAAGAAGGCATTGTGAATTGAGGTGTTAATCGCAGTGATTTTGGACCAACGATGGAGAAATCAAGAAAATGACCAAATATGAAGACCTCAAGAATGAAGGGAAAAGATCCTGGAAGCTAAAGAATGCCAAAGTTGTACCAGTGATAGTTTGGACTATGGGAATGATGAAGAACCTCACAGAGATATTAAAACCATCCCTGGGAATATCACTACAAACGAACTACAGTTGGAAGCTGTCCGGGGCTCAGCGACAATCCTGAAGAGAGGGCTCAGCACAAAACTTTAAGAACAGAAAATTCACAGCTTGGTCCATGAATCGTGACACCTTACCGAAATGAAGGTGGATACTTTGAGCCCATCCTGGGAGGACTCCAGTCCACATTCTGAATCCCACATATATGTCGATACCAAACAACGACACGCACACGCACGCACACACACACACACACACACACACACACACACACACACACACACACACACACACACACACACACACACACACACACACACACACACACACACACACACACACACACACACACACACACACACACACACACACACACACACACACTTATTGGTATCGATAACATCCTGTCCACTTGTACCATCACAATCACCTCTTTTATGATGTTTAACTTCAGGTGCCCGTGTACCTTGGTGGACCTCGGCCCAGAATCAATCTCAGTTGTAAACAGCGCACGATGTACGTCATGGTAAAGAACACGAATTATTAATTTCTTACCTTCAGGGTTAAAGTAAAGATGAGATGTAAAAAATGGAAAGAAAGATCTGACATATCGTTTCAAAAAGTAAAAAAACGAAGGAAAACAAGAGTAACAAAGTCAATGTAGCAACACAATTCCTTTTGACAGGACAGGGTGGAAACTGGAGGGTCTCAGCCGTTCATTTTATCACACATTGGTGGAATGTGTTTGATAAGAAGAGATGTCGCAACAAAGATTATCCATTATCTCAGCACTAGCATTGACAGTCTGGTACGATGACATCAAATGGACTGAATGAAGCAAGGTACTCCGAATAACAATGAAACAATTGACGTTTTCAGATTCAAAACATCCATTTCAGTTAATCCAACTTACCATCACACGAAAAGAAACTCCGTCGTGAGCAGACACGTGTGTGTGTGTGTGTGTGTGTGTGTGTGTGTGTGTGTGTGTGTGTGTGTGTGTGTGTGTGTGTGTGTGTGTGTGTGTGTGTGTGTGTGTTATTTATATATATATATATATATATATATATATACATATATATACATATATATATATATATATATATATATATATATATATATATATATATATATATATATATATATATATATATTGAGTGGGGTTTGCTTACATATTGTAATTGTTTACATTGTGTAAGCACACAAACCATGTTTCCCCATTATTTCGGAATATTTACCTGCATTTGATTTTTCTTTTCTTTTTTTGACATGTTGCCACTGTTTGTTACTTGGCTAAAAAAATTTTTTGACAAGTTTGTTGATTGCCTCCATTTGGTGTGTGTGTGTGTGTGTGTGTGTGTGTGTGTGTGTGTGTGTGTGTGTGAGTGTGTGTGTGTGTGTGTGTGTGTGTGTGTGTGTGTGTGTGTGTGTGTGTGTGTGTGTGTGTGTGTGTGTGTGTATTGGTCTGTACGCTCGCCTCCAGCTCAACCGATCGTTCTGAAATTTTCAGAGATTAATGCCACCAAACCTGCGACGGTCCCGCATTGAAGTTTCATAAAATTCGGTCGACCAAAAGGGTCGACATAGACCAATTGACCGATTTGAGCCAAATTTTCTAAAATTGTCAAATTTCACACGACACATGAAATTTAAACAGGATTTTCATATCAGCTCACCGAATACAGCCACCAACTATAGGGGGAGCACTCGGGAGAGTGCAAAACCTCCGCCGCCAATACTGCTGGGTCACTCAAGTGAACCTTATATCTAATTCATTAAATATGATGTCAACAGTGCTGACAGAGTTATAGTTCTTTTCTCCAACATTATTTGGGGGGGGGGGGGTTGGAAATCACTTAACATGTAGAAATGCAAAAAAAAGAAATCGAAATTTTGTTGAAAAAAAAGTTGCAAAAATTTTTTTTTCTCTAACAATTTTTTTTTGGGGGGGGGTTGGAAATCACTTAAAACATGTATAAATGCAAAAAAAAAATTTTTCTCTAACAATTTCTTTTGGGGGGGTTTGAAATCACTTAAAACATGCAGAAATGAAAAAAAACAATCTCTAACAATTTGGGGGGGTTGGAAATCACTTAAAACATGGAGAAATGCAAAAAAAAACAAAAACATCTTTTTTGGGGGGGTAACAATTTTTTTTTGGGGGGGGGGGTTGGAAAACACTTAAAACATGTAGAAATGCAAAAAATAAAAAAAAATTTCTCTAAATTTTTTTTGGGGGGGGTTGGAAATCACTTAAAACATGTAGAAAATTTTTTTTCTCTAACAATTTTTGGGGGGGGTAACAATTTTTTGGGGGGGTTGGAAATCACTTAAAACATGTAGAAATGCAAAAAAAAATTCTCTATTTTTTTTTGGGGTGGGGGTAACAATTTTTTGGGGAGGGGTTGGAAATCACATAAAACATGTAGAAATGCAAAAAAAAAAAATTTTCTCGAACAATTTTTTTTTGGGGGGGGGGACCAAGTCCAAAATTTAATGGCATGATCCTTGGACCATACCTAACCCCCCCTCCCCCACCAAGTTTCGTCGAAATCCGTCGAGGAGTTTTTCCGTAATACCGTTCACAAACAAACAAACAAACAAACAAACTAGCCCGAACCTCAGCCATAGGCTGAAGGTTATCTTGCCAAAAACAAAAATATTTATATCGTCAATGACGTCAGCAAAAGATTCTGTCGTCAAATTATAGCTATATCTGAAAAGCACTCTTCTTGGGCTTCAATTTGAGGTACTACTCGATATTGTTCATCAAAGATTTAAAAATGACCTTCATGATCGTCAACTTCGACCTGAGGGGCTAACCATGAAGTACAAGGCCGATCGCCACCAAAAACTAATCAGCTGAGCGCCTATCGATATACTATGTATCCACCAAGTTTGGAGATGATCCGATAAAAATTACTCAAAAGTTAAGGGTTTCGTTGATTTTGATGTTTGACCTTCTGGTGACCTTGACCTTGACCTTCAACATTTTGTGTGTCGAAAGCTATTGCGCTCACGAGTATACATATCAAGTTTGAGAGCGATTGCACAAAAACTGTGATCTACAGAGCTAGTTGAAACTTGAAAATCAATTGTAACAAAAAAATAAATACACAAACAAACCGACGAAAAAAACAGATCTTGCAAAACGCTCTGCGTTTGGCAAGATAACAAACAAACAAACAAACAAACAGAAAGGGGTGAAAACAGTAACCTCCATCCAGAGGTTAATAAATGTTAAGGTCAAAAGGTCAACACAGGCGCAATTTCTAAAATTGAGAGATCGGGCCAAAAATTATATATATATATATATATATATATATATATATATTTATATATATATATATATATATATATATATATATATATATATATATATATATATATATATATATATATATATATATATATATATATATATATATATATAGTTGCGAATTCGCGCCCGCCGGCGTGCGAGCGGCCACGTAACTCGAATCACGGCACGTCGCCCACCGGACGGACAATTCCGTCGTGACCCTCTCGGACTAACGCCGGGAACTAGTCATGGGTGGGCCTTTCGGCCTCACCACGATCGTGCCAATCGGCCCCCCGCGTGAGATAGGGTTGTTCGCCAAATTCGACCTACCTAAGTACCCACACGGAGGGTAGACCGGGCGATCGCACCTCGCCGCAGGTCGACTTTGGACACGGGCCACTTTAAGCGACCCGTTCCGTACTATCGGGATAACCGAGCGGTGTTATCGTCAACCTCAACGGTTCCGATTAATTATCGGGCGTATTTAGCCCACTACCAACCCTTTACGTGAAGTAAGATGGAGATTCAATTAAAGAAAAGACGAAGCGAAACGGGAAAAACAGTTCAACATGAGGCACATTTATTCCGCGGCACACGGATAGCACACATATACAATTACAACAATTATACACCAAAAGCAATTGCAACAAAAGGAACACAACAATGCAGATCTACTACCGACTACGCGAGCACATGGCAACACTTACACAGTTTTACTTTACAGACGGCGCCGACAACACATATACTCAAAAGCAAAAGAAAAGGGCCACCCTCAACGACAAGGGGGCAGACGGGGCTGTGGGCGCGAGACCGCGTGGAGCCTACCCGTCTTGTAATGAGCCGCAAATGCCACGGCGGTGCCCCGACTCCACGCTCCTCCGCGGGTTTCATTGGCACTGCTTGGAATGGGGTGGGAACGGGGCTCCCTTTCCGCACTATCTCAGCGCGGGAGGGGGGTGGGAAGGGGGGAATTGTTGACGCTCTGGGGAAAGAGGATAGCTGGCTTGCTTGGGTCCCGCGACGAGCGACTCCACTGCGACCTCGACCGCGTTCCCGGCTTCCCCTCTCTGCAGCTCCCCGACAGACCCCGAACCCCGACAGACTCTGACTCTCCTCCAGACCCGTCTTGACTGCTGCTGCCACACTCTGCCGCTGCCACACTTCGCCGCCGCCACACCTCTCCAACTCGCCCGAGCCCGAAACTGACTGAATTCGCCCCGCGCTCGGCGCTTTATAGTACGGCAGGAGAATCCATATGCAAATTTCCGGATCAGGATGAGCTCGGGGGCGGAGCCACGCTCGCCCATTGGCCGGAGGAAAAGTGGGCGTGAACCTCCCCTGACCCTCGAATTTGCATATATCGATTCGACTCTGATGCGCCTGGAGGCGGGGCCAAATCTCCCCGTGCTTAATGATTGGAGGGATCGGAAGTGGGCGTGTATCATTCCTGATCCGACCTTTCCTCGGAAAGGCCGCTTTTTGCACCCGCGGCTCAGCGCGCATCCCGCACGAGGCCAGGACAGACTGACGCTCGGTGCCCACAAGCGGTGCGGGAATGGCGGCAGAAGGAGAGGTGAAGGTAGTGGAGGGTTTATTGTGGCGGTGATGGCCATGGCGACGCTTGGAATGGCGGTGATGCGATGTTTACGGGAGTGAGCTGTGACGGTAAAGGTCGTGGCTGTTGGCGTTGTTGTTATGAAGCGGGTTGCGGTTGGTGGTTGTTGTGTGATGGCGGTTGAGACGTGGTTGGCTCAAAATAAAGATAGAACAGAAAAACGGCTATCTTAAAGGGTCGCAGCCTGAATTAATCACATTTATTCCCTCTAAACAACGGGATTGGGGCTAACTACACATGTACTTTCAGAGATATCTCACCTATGGGACCTGAATGGTGGTTTACGAATTTCCTCAACCACAACAAAATATATATATATATATACATATACATACATACATACACATACATACTTACATATACATACAAGCCTGGTGTTGGCGCAGTGGTTAGGGCAGCGGCTTGGGATCCAAGAGGTCCTGAGTTCAAGCCCCGTTGGGCCACTGAATTAATCCACCAGGGGGTTGACTCAGCCTGTCATCCTTCCGAGGTCGGCGAAATGAGTACCATTGTGCTGGACCGGTGTATACCCCGGTTAAAATAGGTGTACCAGATCCCTGTGTCGCAAGAGGCGACCAGGGTTGCGTCAGGAAGGGCATCCGGTATAAAACATGTGCCAAATCACTATGCGGATCATATGGATGATCCGCTGTGGCGACCCCTAACGGGAGCAGCCGAAAGAAGAAGAAGATATATATGTAAATACATACGAGGAGTGTTCAAAAAGTATCCAACCTTAATTTTTCGTGCGTAAACAAATGAAGCTAGGGAGAGGTGGTTTGGTGAACGTACAGTATGTAGGCGATCCTAATTCGTATGCGTGAATATTTTCCCGCCTGCAGAAGCTGTCAGTCACCGACAGACCGCCGATTAGTGAGGAAGTGTAAGTGAGCGCCGTCGGATTTTCGTTTTTGACAAAATGGCGGAAAAACTTGAACAACACTACTGCATCAAATTTTGTGTAAAGCTTGGCGATTCCCAAGTGGAAACGATCCGCAAGATTCAACAGGCCTTCGGGAACGAAGCAATGGGCACCACACAGATAAAAGAGTGGTACAACTGCTTCAAAGATGGTCGCACATCAGTGGAAAGTGAAGCATGTTCTGGTAGGCCCTCAACATCCCGAAATGAGATCGTCATTGACCAAGTGAGGATCCTGCTGATGCAGGATCTTCGAATCACAACCAGAGAACTTGCAGACGAGGCGGGCGTCAGCATTGGATCCGTTCATTCCATTGTGACTGAGGATTTGGGCTAAAGGAGAATCTCAGCGAAGTTCGTGCCAAAGCTGCTAACGATCGAGCAGAAGCAACTCCGTTTGGAGATCGCACAGGACATGCTGGAGACTGTGAACAGCGATCCCAACTTCTTCAACACAGTGATCACTGGCGATGAGACCACAGTGATCCGTCATTTTGTCAAAAACGAAAATCCGACGGCGCTCACTTACACTTCCTCACTCATCGGCGGTCTGTCGGCAACTGACAGCTTCTGCAGGTGGGAAAACATTCACGCATACGAATTAGGATCGCCTACACACGTGCACCAAACCACGCCTCCCTCGCTTCATTTGTTTACGCACGAAAAATTAAGGTTGGATACTTTTTGAACACACCTCGTATATACAAACCTCGCCTGGTGTTGGCGTAGTGGTTAGGGTAGTGGCTTGGGATCCAAAAGGTCCTGAGTTCAAGCCCCGTTGGCCGCTTGAATTAATACACACCAGGAGGTTGACTCAGCCTGTCATCCTTCCGAGGTCGGCGAAGTGAGTACCAGTGTGCTGGGCCTGGTGTATGCCCCGGTTAGAATAGGTGTACCATATTCCTGTGTCGTAAGAGGCGACCAGGGTTGCGTCAGGAAGGGCATCCAGCATAAAACCTGTGCCAAATCACTATGCGGATCATAACGGATGATCTGCTGTGGCGACCCCGAACGGGAGCAGCCGAAAGAAGAAGAAGATAGATTTATACAAATGTATGTATATGTATATATTGTTGTGGTTGACGAAATTCGCAAACCACCATTCAGGTCCCTTAGGTGAGATATCTCTGTAAGTATATATGTAGTTAGGCCCAAACCCGTTGTTTCGAGGGAATAAATGTCATTCATTCGGGCTGCGACCCCTCTAGATAGCCGTTTTTCTTTTACTATCTTTATTTTGGACCAGCCGCCATTACTACCACCACCAACCACGTCTCAACAGCCATCACACAACAACCACCAACCGCAACGCCGCTTCACAACCACAGCCACGACCTTTACCGTCACAACTCGCCCTCGCAACCATCGCATCACCGTCATTCCCGCGCCGCTTGTGGGCACCGATATTGGACTCGTGCAGGGCGCGCACCGAGCAGCGGGTGCAGAGGCACAGCCTTTCCAAAGAAAACGGATCAAAAACGATTCACGCCCACTTCTGTTCCGTCCTATCGGCGAGCGTGGGGCGATTTGGCCCCGCCTCCAGGTGCGTCGGAGTGTGGTCGCTATATGCAGATTCGCGGATCAAAAAGCATTCACGCCCACTTTTCTTCTGTCCAATGGGGAGCCAGTTAGAGTAAAGGGTCGAAGGTGAAGGAGCGAGGCCACGGGGACTATAAAGGGCCGCGTTCGCTCGCCAAACAGTGCAGTTCGGAGTTGAGTTGGGAAGAGCCAGTCAAGTTGAGTTCGGAGTTGAGTTGGGAAGAGCCAGTCAAGAGAGGAGTCGGAGAAGGCAGTTGGACGGAGCTGTGGAGAGTTGGAGAGGTGGCGGCGGCGAAGGCAGTCGAGGGGGTGCTCGTGTCAGAGTCGGGGAGCTGCGGAGAGGAGAGGCCGGTAACGCGACCGAGGTTGTGGTGGAGACGCTCGTCGCGGGACCCGAGCCAGGGAGATATCCTCCTTCCCCCGAGCATCAACAACCCCCTCCTGTTTCCCCCCGCGCTGACATAGTGCGAGAAGGGGGCCCCGTTCCCACCCCATTCCAGA
Organism: Eptatretus burgeri; assembly: GCF_056783735.1. NCBI lineage: Eukaryota > Metazoa > Chordata > Myxini > Myxiniformes > Myxinidae > Eptatretus > Eptatretus burgeri. The sequence goes on from NC_140971.1 coordinate 779,672, forward strand.
CACTGTCCGCGAGGCCCGCGGAGTCGGGGCGCCACCGCCATTTTGCGACTCATCACCAGATGGGTAGGCTCGACGCGGTCTCGGCCCCAGGCCCGTCTGCCCCCCATCATCGTGGAGGGTGGTCCCTTTTTCTTTTGCTTTGAGTATATGTGTTGTCGGCGCCGTCTGTGAAGTAAAACTGTATAAGTGTTGCCGTGTGCTCGGTAGTCGGTTAGCTCTGCATTGTGTTTTGCTTTTACATTTGCTTTTTGTGCATTATTGTGTGTTTCTTCTTCTTTTACATTTGCTTTTGGTGTATAATTGTATATGTGTGCTATCCGTGTGCCATCGCGAAATAAATGTGCTTTATGTTGAACTGTTTTCCCGTTTCGCTTCGTCTTTTCCTTTATTGAATCTCCATCTTACTTCACGTAAAGGCTAAAACGCCCGATAATTAATCGAACCGTCCAGGTTGATGATAACACCGCTCGGTTATCCCGATAGTACGGAACGGGTCGCTTAAAGTGGCCCGTGTCCGAAGTCGACCTGCGGCGAGGTGCGGTCGCCCGGTCTACCCTCCGTGTGGGTACTTAGGTAGGTCGAATTTGGCGAGCAACCCTATCCCACGCGGGGGCCGATTGGCACGATCGTGGTGAGGCCGAAAGGCCCACCCGTGACTAGTTCCCGGGGTTAGTCCGAGAGGGTCACGACGGGATTGTCCGTCCGGTGGGCGACGTGCCGCGATTCGAGTTACGTGGCTGTTCGCACGCTGGCGGGCGCGAATCCGCAACACTGGTGTCAGGTCGTGCGATATAAACTCATCGCCCTCCTCGCAGCACTGGTATCGGAGAACGGGAAAACGGGCTGTCCTGTCTCCAGCTAAATTCACGGGAATCGGTCCAGGGGTGAGAGGAGCGATAACCGATTCCCTCCAAATTACGAGAGAGCTAAATTAACCCTTTACGAGAAATAAGATGGCGTCTCAAGGCGAGCGGGAGCCGGGGGTATTAGAAATGGATGTAGAATGTGTAGAATCCATGGTCCAGAATGAAAACCCCGAGCAGGAAATGTTGGTTGTGCAGGAACACGAACTCGTCCAACTGAACCCAGAGCCCGAAATAGGTGCGGCGGCGGCCGCGGTGTATGACACCTCCCCACCCCCCCTCCGCCAAAACCTCCCGATCCTGGCTGAATCGGCTCACCCAAGCGCACCCGACATGGCCCAGCTATTCGCTGTGCTGGCAAAGATGGATACAAACACAAATGAAATGAAAAACGAAATAAAAGGCATGAACAAGCAAATGAACGAAATGAAAACGAAAATGGAAACAAACGCACTCGAAATGAAAGAGCTGCGGGGTGAGACGCAGAACATGGGCCGAAGCCTGCAGGCGGGCATGAAGGCAGTGGCCAGGGAGCTCCAAATGGCGACTCCACGTGTGGGAGCGAACGAGCTAGGAGGGAGTGCAACGGCTGTCGGGCCCGCGGTGGAGGCGGGTAAGGAGAAAATAATTCGGGGGACGTATTGGGCGAGAAGCGTGACGGAGACGTGCACGAGGGAGACAAGAGACGAGGTGAAAGGAATTGCGAGGGAGAGAAAAGAACAATCAAGACGGAAAGCAAGGATGAGGTACGCGGAGATCGTGAAAGAGCAAGGAGTGAAAAACAGGGAAGGACGGGAGCGACTTAAAGAGAAAGCAAGGTTGACCTACATAAAGATAAGGGAAAGACGCCAGAAAGAAGCGGAGACTAATAGACAGGAGGGAACAACAGAAACTTATAAATGTATAGAGACACGGGAGACAGAAAAAATAGAGGAGAGACTACATGATAATGACAAGGCTCGAGACTTACACACACACACGGAGGTAGTGGAGGATAGTGAGGGTGAGCTGGCGGACCGTGCAGGGACCCGGTGCGAGCAGCGGGATAGCCTCCTCCAGGAACGAGGGGAGGGAGTCTGCCCCCTTGAGGCGAGTCACGACCAGGTGGGTTCGGTCGTGCTTTGCGAGTTCGAGGGGAGGAGTGCTGTGGACGGGTGCACGCCGAGCTTGGGGGGTATAGAGGCCCCGGAGACCCTTGTGGGGACACGAATCCCCAGTGTGGTTGTCCCGGTGTGTGTGGTGTCGAGGTGTGTGTTCACGAGTGTGGCGAAATGCGTGCTGCAACGCACGCATAGCGCGGGTCCAAGGACGTGTGTGAGAGCGACCGGGTGGGTGACAAAGACCCCGTGTGTGGAAGCGACCCCGTGTGTGAGTGGTGTGGTGGTAAGTGTGCAGAAGGGCGTGCTTCCCAGCACGCCGTGTGTGGATGAGGCACCGCGGATGAGTTCCCCCGCGTGTGTGAGTGAGGCACGGTGTATGAGTGAGGAACCGCGGATGAGTGCCCCCGCGTGTGTGAGTGAGGCACGGTGTATGAGTGAGGCACCGCGGATGAGTGCCCCCGTGTGTGTGAGTAGTATGGTTTGTGTGAGGGAAATGGCACGAGTGAGTGAAAGGCCGCGAGTGAGTGGAGCCACATGTGCGAGGGAAACGGCATGCGTGTGAAACGAGTGAAACGTGTGAAACGAGTGAAACGGCCAGTATGAATGGAGCACCACGTGTGAGTGGTATGGGTAGTGTGAGGGAAATGGCATGCGTGAGTGAGCGGCCGAGTGTGAGAGAGACAGCGTGTGCAAGGTCGCTATGTGTAAGGGAGATGTCGGTCGGCATGTGTGAACATGCAGCCCCGTCTTCCGGGGTGAATGTGATGGAATGGACTGTGAGCGTCGTTACACGCAGGAATGCGTGTGTTGAATGGAGACGACGACGGCGACAGAGGAACGAAAGCCGAGTAGCGGCTGTAGTTGTTTCGGGGACCGTGCCGGGTTCACCCAGCAGCGAGCCCGAGGTCCGTGCTGTGCAACGCACGAGGCCACCACGTGCTCGCTTGCGAGAGTGAAGTCCCGGTCCGGAAACGCCAGCGGTGGATTTGCCGATCCCGCGGACGGACAAAGTTTAGGCAGGATTATGGATTTGGACCGGACGGGTTCTCCACGCGGGCGTGTGTGTTACGCTCCAACGGGAAAAGCACATGTGTTCGCGTGGGGAACCCCTCGAGACGTGGGGCTTGTGTTTTTTTTTATGCGCACGGTGACGTCATGGCTGCACGCGGGGTTGGAATCCGGCAGGAGGGGTATCCCTGCCGGATGGTACCGTCCAAGGAGGGACGAGGTACACGTGCAGCTGCATGACGTCACGGGCAGGTGCAAAGTGCGCGAGCTGTGAGTTGCCACGCTGGTGCTGCGCATGTGAAAAAAAAAAAAGCAAGCCTCACTTTCGGGTGCACAGGATTCCTGGGCAAGGGGTGGAAGACCCCCTTGACCAGGGCACAGGATGGAAACTAGTTAGGGGGAAGGGTTAGCTTAGCTAGACCGACTTCATGGGGCAGGGGTAAGTCCTCATGGAGTCCGTGGAATGGATTAGTTAGAGGGATTGTTAGTTGAGATTTAGGTGGGGAAATGGGAAATAATGATTTGGAGACAGAGACAGACTTGTGAATGTGTAGAGGGGACGTAGTTTAGCTACGTAGTGTTAAAAGGAACGTGCTGTAGTTTAAGGGACGGCGTGGGAGCACGAGTTAGTTAGGGGAGGTAGTTAGAAGGATGGCAGAGTTCAGTGGTGTGTGTTGAAGAGTTGTGAGGTGAGTACATGATGAGTGAGTGAGGCCAGCGGGTCTGTGTGAATGGAGCGACTGGGGAATGCATGGTGCGATGAGTGATTGGGGGGAGGAGTGACTCCCGCCCAAGGGACCCCGGGGTCAGTGTAGAGTGAGTTAGGGGGTTAGTTAAATTGAAAAATGGAGGTCGTTTTGTTGTTGGTGTGAATGTAGGCTCGAAACCCGTTTGGAGGGGTGCAGGAGCCCTGTTGACGGGCTGGGAGCGTGGCTGCGAAAGGTGAGTATCGCTGAGTGGGTACCCCGGGCACCAGGCTAGTCGGCCGTGGTAGGCCAAGGGCCCATGGGGGGCCGGGATAGCGTAGTGGGCACGGGTGCGCCTGCTTGGTGCGGGGGCCCGGGGCGCCATTAGCCGCGTGGGCAGTGTTGTGGGCACAGGTGACCCTCGGAAAGGGGCCTGGGAAGCCAGCCTGCCACATGTGCGTTTCAGGGGAGGTGCCATGGGGGGCACTCCCCGGTGTTAGGGAGCTGGTAGGCTCGGAGGCGGTGTAGTGCCCGGGGGTGCCATAGCGGGAGATTCGGCAGAGGGTCGTGCCTGCCAAAGGGAGCCACGTGTCCCAGCCATGAGACCGTGTGAGGGCACGGAGAGAAAATTGGGGGGCGAGGCCCGAAATTGTGAGGACACCAACACAGGCGACGGGAATCTGGGTTTATAGAACCAATAGTTTAAGCGAGAGGCGCTTGTTGAAAGCCCCGGGGTAGTTTAACAGTTAAATGGTTAGGGTAGATAGGAAGTGTACCCCTCCGCACCATCCATCCCCTCGCTCTCGTTGTGGGCCACTGGACCCACTTTGTGTTATAGATCGCTGAACTCTGGGGAGGCCATCCTGAGGCTTCGTTGGGCCTCGACACAGGACGTTAGCTCTCCCTGATTCCCCTCCGGGAAGGGAACGTAGGGGTTGGGAGTAGGCTCGGTGACAGGATAGGTTTTTTTTTTTTTTTCATTTTCTCCCCATATGTTGGTCATTTATTCACTTGGGTGAAAAAACTCAAAATACCAACTTTTAGACCTATGGGCCCATTTTAGTGGCCCCCCAAATTTGGGCGCCCCTGGCTGCCCACAATCTTCCAGAGGCCATATTACAGATTGTAGTGGTCCGATTTGGCTGATCTTGGTATCAAAATGCTCGTAAAAGCAAGATCTTTCGAATCGCATAAAGTAAAATCACTCCGAAACAGTAATTTAAAAAGTTATAGTTTGGGGCACCCTTTTACCTTGGGCCCCTGCTCCCCAGCCAAACCGATGGTCCCGATTTTTTTTCGTGTGAGAATACCCCTTCATATGCTCCAACACCTCAGCATAAATCAAAATGGGATCTCAATGGGTTCAAGTGTGATGATGGTTTTATTGTTCGGGGACTCGGGTGCTGGACACACAATACGCCACAATACATAGCACAATATTTGAACACAAGATTTCCAATACACTAGATCAGTATATTGTACATAAATTTTCCACATGCACATGCAGGAACTGGAAGCGATACTCGTATGAGTAAGAGTTCTTCCTAGCATATTATAGTCAAGATTTTTTGCCAACCAATGTTTTATTTGACAGCTGTGTTTCTTTTTTACTGATTGTGTAGGTTCTACCTGTAGCAGTTTTTGGTTCTATGGAAAGAAGTATATCAGAAATGTCTAAAATGCAGTGATCTTCAATTTCAGGAAAAAAGAAACTATGCGAGCTCGTTTGGATGAAGAATATTCACTTTCACTTCATGAGTGTCCTGAAAGGCTTCCATGATGCAGGCAAGCCACCATTTTCCATCATAGTGCACTGTGACATAACCTGAGAGTTTCCCGTTTAAAGTTGGTGTCGATTTTGAAATAGCCGACTCGATACGGTGTTCCTCGCTAAGGCTGAATTCACGTACTTGAAGAGCAGTTTCAGAAATAGGGATGAAAGCATGAAGTTTTTGAGTTCCAGCTATGGTTCTGGCTGTCTTTAACCTTTCTTCCAGATTTCGTTCTTCCTCGTCATACACCTCTTGGGTCCCGTAACCGAACTTCATTTCATTCAAACCATTTTCAGCAAAGGCGAAAAGATCTTTTGGAGAAATAATTTGACTGTCGTAAGGTCTACGCAGGCTCTCACGTGTTGCTTTATCGTTTGACTGTACCTCCCACGCCATCCGAAGGGCCCTTGCCATGACTTGTGGCAAAAAATGCCATTCTGAGTCAATACCATACTCTGATTTGTGACGACATAGGTTTATGAAGGCTTTGCAATTCTTATATTGGCCAGTGCAACTGTTTGAGAAATAGTAAAGTTTCTTTACATTTCCAAAGCTAGATGTCAAGTGTTCAATGAGCATTCTTTGGAAGAGGTGGACTGAGACAACTTCGTGAGTATTGCATTCTGATATAATCATGAACGAATCGTGGTTTAATTTGCCATCGTCCAATTTGAAATAGTAAACCCAGGGGTGAATTGTCGCTTGAGAGCAGTTCCAATGGAATCCTTGGGCCGCATCCTGTACAACAAACGAATAGTTCTCTGAGAAGTCTCCAATAATGACAAATTCTCCTTCACCGATTTCGTCTTTCTTATTTTTCAGAAACTGAGATTGGGCCTTGGCAATGAAGTCGTGTCTCACTCATTTCACCGCACGTTCACAGAATTGATTAATGAATTCTTCCAAAGGCAGGACCATGGAGCTCAGTTCAGATGTCGGTGGGATGTCCACCGTTTAAACTGAATTTCATCAATATCCTCTAGTTCATAAGCACTCAGTAGATCGGTTTTGAATTCTTCAATTGATGGGCAACTTTCACAAGTTCTGAAATAACATGCCGGTTGTGCTGGGTGACAAACTATGCGTGCTATCACATGATGATAACTAGGAAGTTCGGCTATCTGTGGCATTTTGAAACCAAGCATCACGAGTTTCACATTTTGATGTATCGTACATACACATACACTGTGTGTACCGCCTGAACCGTCCAGGACACACTCCGAGGGACGGAGCATGGCGAACTTCGCGAATCCAACTTTCAAGCCAGGGTTCTTCTCTTTGAATTTCTGAAACAGTCCCTCGAGATTGTTTAGTACCAGGCGCTTTTGAATTTTGTCTTTACCATGTTCATTCCTGACCACCACACAGTCCTTTTTTCCCGGCATTATTCGGCTGACTTCATCACTTCAATAAAATTCGGTTATGGCGGATTTCACTTCATCAGGCAATATTTTACCCTGTTTGAGATTTGGAAACGATAGCATACCATTTTCTTTCTCTAAATTTTTGGCTTGCACAGCCATTCTTTGGGAACAACTGAATTCACTCATCATCCCTCTGATGCTCATATTCCCAGCAAATATTGTCAGTATACGTATTTGCTCTGAACGGCTCGAAATAACGTATTTTTCTTTCAGGCTTTTGATCACCTCTGGCATGCAGTTTTCATCACATTTTGACGCTGTATTTTGTGTTTTCTCTGCAGTGCTTGGTCCAGCAACTAGTTCTAATTTCTTTCGCACAGAATCTTCCACTTTACTTCGCGTTTCAGGAATGTACCCTGGGTTCCTTTCCGCTTTTCGTTTGTTGAATGGGCTTTCGCCTATCATCGATAACGACTGGTTTAATCGGTCAACTTCTGCTTCTCGCTCAAAAACCTCCTCATCCTCATCTGTCAAAATAGATTCTGCAATGCCTTCGATAGTACCTTCTGATGATAATTTCGAATTGGTCAAAGATAATTCTTCAAAACGCTCTGGTGACAACTGAGGTTTTTTCTGCACGAAGTACAACGTCTGTCATCTTTTTTTCACCTTTGAAAAAAATTTCATCAACATATCATTTGACACATTGCGAAGATCTTTTCGTTGTTTCATTTTATGGCAGCTGAACGGATCGCAACTGTATTTTCGGAACTCCTTTCGATCATCAGTCGCCATGCTTACTGCAAAAAATGCAAAAACTGAGACTCGATTGCCATGACTTGTGGCAAAAAAATGCCATTCTGTGTCAATACCATACTCTGATTTGTGACGACCATGTGTAACTTAATTTGATGATTGTTATACAAAAAATGGACACTTAAAAATCAATGCACACAATAGGCAGAATAATTTTTTGCAAATGATGCAATATATATATATATATATATATATATATATATATATATATATATATATATGTCCAGAGATGATGATTGTCAATTTCAGACATAAAGTCGCTTGCCAGCAGGTGACGTCATTGGAACGATGACAGCAAACGTCGCCCAATGTCGAATCAAGAATTAGTGATACGTGGACCCTGAACAATAAAACCATCATCACATTTGAACCCATTGAGATCCCATTTTAATTTCTGCTGAGGTGTTGGAGTATATGAAGGGGTATTCTCACACGAAAATCTCACACAGAATCATCGGTTTGGCTGTGTGGCGGGGGCCCAAGGTCAAAGGGCGCCCCAAACTATAACTTTTTGAATTACTGTTTTGGAGTGATTTTACTTTACGCGATTCGAAAGATCTCACTTTTACGAGAATTTTGATACCAAGATCATCCAAATCGGACCACGACAACCTGTGATATGGCCACTGAAAGATTGTGGGTCAACCGGGGGTGCCCAAATTTGGGGGGGGGGCCTAAAATGGGCCCCAATGGGCCCCCAGGTCTGAAAATTGACACATAATGTTTTACCATGGATACAAACATTTGCACAAAAAGAAGAGTGAAATCTAAGATGTGTCAAAATTTCGCTGAAAAATGTGTACACTTGACATGGAATGCCCCAGAAGTGAAAATTGTGTGTTTGGGTTAATTAAAAAAATCTCTTTTGAAGATAATTAGGAGCTTTATTTAATTCTATCCTTTATCAAGACTCATCCTTGGTCACCTCGCTGAGGTCTTAATTCACCATTTTTTGGCCTGCTCAACAATTCCTTGACTCGGATGGTTTATTGATGATTTGAAAACGAAGGCCGATATTGATGAAGGCCATGATGGTTTATTCATGATAAAACACTCAAATTTTTGTTTCCACTTTCCTCACTCATATCAAATACCTCATCTACATACCTACAAATCGTTGTATACATCACTTTTGTAGGTGCCATAGTTTTCAATTTTGGAGCTTGGAGTGATTTAATTCATTAAATGATGCAATTTTCCATGATCGACTTTCAAGGACTAATTAAAGTATATAATTGAAATATTAACTTCAGTTTGAGGATCGGATCGCATGGACTAAAAAAGCTGTCGAAATCTGGAGTGAAATCTGAAAATGTTAAGAAATCGGCGATGTTTTGGTTATTCCAGGTACGTACCACCACCAATCAGCTTGCTATCTCTTGCCAAGCCAGCCGTTCCTTATCAACCATTTCAATGGAGTATGAAAGCCACTTGAAGAGCGCCCTTCAGTCGATAGCGGTATTACACATGCAGCTCGTGTTCCAATTGGGTGGTACAGCCGGCCTTTGCTGCAAGGTAGAGGTATGTAGACAGCATACATGGATGTGGTACAATTGGGAGGGATTTTGATTTATAAAGGGCCTCTCTGCCGGTGTGTGTGCATGCCTGCATGCTTGTTTACATGTGCGAGATGCATGGGATTCGCAGACTGAACTCGCACCTGGGCCCATGCTGCGTGCCCCCATAGTGTGTGGCACTGTGGTGGAGGTTACGCAGCCGTTTCGCAAAACATGCGCTCTGGAATGTGGAGAGCGGACATGCTGCGACACTGTAGCCACGCGGGACATACCGTACAGTGCGGGTGTGGGTAAAGTTTAGCGTGCCGGTTAGAATCTGTGCACATGAGCGAATGAAAAGATTAGTACGAGTATATCACCAGTGTGTGTGCACGGTTAGCATGGACCATGAGGTTGGAGGAATGCATATGTGGGGCGGTTTAGTTTTGAATTTAAAATGGCATCCCTAGAGTGTAGCATATACAAATCTGATTAGGAGTGAGCCAACCTGAGGGGGGCTCAGGTCGCTGCATTGGCAAGCATGAAGAGGTACGTAGACAGCTCACATGGATGTGGTAGAAATGGGTAGATTTGGATTTGTAAAGGGACTCTCTGTGGGAGGGGGGGGGGGTGCATGCTTCTTTTTAAAAGTTTCTTCAACTATTTCGTTGAAGTGCTTAGCCCACTCGGCGACAACTCTTCAAGCTTCAATTTTTACAATCTTCCATGGTGGTACCATGGCTTGCTTCTCTGTGGGGACATCTCTGGAGTTAGAAAGGCAAAATAAATTGGAGGATTAGAAAGAGTTGAAGGGAGAACTGAATAATGTTTTCAGTGGCGAGAAATGAATCGCCACACCACGGAAGGACGTATGAGAGGTATGCACGCTCACCCTTTGCTGTCTTGCCTGGGTTCAAATCTCAACCCAGCCATAAATGTCGTCCCAATGTTTCACAGTTAAGGTGATTCATCAATGTGTGTGCCGTCTCGGATTGATGTTAAACTGGGCGTCGCATTTTCCAGAATTCTTCCCTCTCCTCGCCCCCCCTCTCTTCCCCCTCACCCTCACACCATTCTCCACCCCTCTCCCTCTCTCAGCCCTCTCCCTCCCTTTAGAACCCCTCTCCCTCTCTCTACAACCCTTTTCTCTCCCTCTCTGTGAAGGACCGACGGTTTAGTTTTGAATTTAAAACTTCTTCCCCAGAGTATAGCATGTATGAATCAGATTTGGAGTGAGCCGACCAGAGGGGTGCAAAGGTCGCTGTATGTTTGAGCATGCGTACAGGCTTTTGCCAAGAAGATAGTGTGGGTTTCAAATGCTCCCACCTGGTTTTATATTGAACCCGGCAGTTAAAAAGAAAATGTTGCTGTTTGGGCGTGTTTTATTGCCCGTCTCTTTTCCTCCCGTCATGCTGCCTTCCACTTCCATATATATATATATATATATATATATATATATATATATATATATATATATATATATATATATATATATATATATTTTTTTTTTTAAAACAAAATTATGTGATGCTATTCTTGGCCAGTCACCTATATAAACCAAAAAATTCAAAATAATTGCTTGAAAATTGTGGCCAAAAAACATATGACAAACAGAAAAACAAACCGACACCACAGACCAACATTCTTGGCAAAAAAAAATTTCACCAAGCAACAATGCTGTAGACCAACATCCTTGGTGAGAATACTTTTCACCCAGTAACAAGAAAACAGTGTGAAAACGGATTCCGCCCTTTTGGCGCACGTCACCGTGGGTGCCTTTGGCACTTCGGCGTTGACATTGTGCAGCACCTGGAGATGGAAGTGGGAAGAACAGTGCACAACTAGAAGGGGAGCACTCGGTAGAGTGCAAAACCTCTGCCGCCAATACTGCTGGGTCACTTAAGTGAACCTGATATCCTATTCATTGTAGGTCAAAACGGATCAGACTCTACTAAACCACGATTGAACAAACTAAACTAGATCGACGCGCATGTAGAAATGCCCAAAAAAAAAAAAATCGAAATTTTTTTGAAAAAAAGGTGCAAAATTTCTATTTTTTTTTTCTCCAACAAATTTTGGGGGGGGGGGGTGGAAATCACTTCAAACATGTAGAAATGCAAAAAATAAATATATTTTTCAAATAAAATCGAATTTTTTTTGAAAAAAAGTTGCAAAATTTTGTTGTTTTTTTCTCTAACAAACCTTTTTTGGGGGGGGGGGGGTTGGAAATCACTTAAAACATGTAGAAATGCAAAAACAAAAATTCAAATATTTATTCAAAATGGCCGCCATAGCGGCCATATTGGACTTTGGACCGAGTCCAAAATCTCATGGCATGATCTTTGGACCATACCTAACCCCCCACCAAGTTTCGTCAAAATCCGTCCAGGAGTTTTTCCGTAATAGTTCACAAACAAACAAACAGAAGGGTGAAAACAGTTAACCTCCGTCCATCTTCGATAGCGGAGGTTAATAATTGATTAATTGTGAAATTGAAATAAAGAAATAATAATCGTAAAATAATTAATCTCTTAATCAATTGGCTCATAGCATACCAGAATCACCACCGTATCATCACAATCTGTAATTATTTCATCGAAAAATGAATAATCGAATAATAAATCAAACATACCCTTAAGAGTGAATCACTTGTGTCCAAATATCAGTTTCCCAGATCAAAATTTGCCTGAGATATTGCCCAGGTGAGAAAAAAAAATTATTAATGAATAAATCGATAACAATTAATCGAAATTTAAAAAAATACAATTTTTGCCAAAGCACTTCACAATTTAGTCCAGTAGGAAGAGGGGGGTATCATGCACCCCCCCCCGGAAATATACTTCTAATCAGTGTTTCTACATTGGAAAAAGTGTGTCGAAAATGATGAGCTATGTTAAAAAGTTGTCAAAATGTCCCACGCATCATTTTTATGCAAATTAGTGTCCCCATTATCGAAAAATCTAGTTTCACTATATCTCAGCCAATATTGCAGATAACTGAACAAATAAGGTGTCTAGACCCATGTTTTGAGGGTCAAAGATCATAATAAAACTATTCTTAAAGTGATCACATGTGTCTGTGTCATGCTAGTATGCAAATTAGTGCCGCCATTACAAAATAATCACATTTTTACCAATTAAGAGACTCCATATTGCAGAAAACTGAACAAATAAGATGTCCAGACAGATGTTGTGTTTTTAAGGCCAAAGTCACATTTGCTCTACGGCGAGGATACGGCGGCCGTACGCCCTCTGAATTGACAGAAACGTGCGGCGGCCGCAGAGTTTCTGCGGTGGCCTCAGGGTGGCCCTACGCCGTTTGGCTATCTTTTACAGGCCGTAAGGTCGCCGTGGAATTATAACGCGGAGTTATAACTTTTTTTCATTTCTACGTTCGCTGGAGCAATTCGACAATCCAAAACAAAAAACTGTTTAAAAAAAAAAATTAACCCACTCGTTACCGTCCGTCTGGCCGCACGTTCACCTTAGGGCCCCCCTGCGGTCCCCTTGCAGGCACCTTGAGGCTACCTTGCATCTGCCTTGAAAATTATATGGTCGCTGCAGGGCCCCCTTAAAGTCACCGTACGACATCAAATCAAAGACCGTACGGCAACCCCACGTTTTCGGTCTCCACAATTTCTAAGACCTAAGGCCTAAGTCACATTTGCTCTACGGTGAGGATACGGCGGCCGTACGCCCTCTGAATTGACAAACGTGCGGCGGCCGCAGAGTTTCTGCGGTGGCCTCAGGGTGGCCCTACGCGATTTGGCTATATTTTACAGGTCGTAAGGTCACCGTGGAATTATAACGCGGAGATAACTTTTTTCATTTCTACGTTCGCCGTAGCAATTCGACAAGCCGAAACAAAAAAACTGGTTAAAAAAAAAAAAACCCACTCGTTACCATCCGTCTGGCCGCACGTTCACCTTAGGGCCCCCCTGCAATCGCTTTGCGTTCGCCTTGCGGGCACCTTGCGTCTGCCTTGAAAATTCTATGGCCGCCGTGGAAATTCTATGGAACGCCCTAAGGTCACCGTGCGACATCAAATCAAAGACCGTACGGCACCCCCACGTTTTCGGTCTCCACAATTTATAAATATGCCGTGCGGCTACCCGAAAAATAAAAACATATGTGACTGCTACATTTTGTGACCATGGAAATACTGCGGCCGCCGTATAATTGCTAGTGGCCATAGATTTTGGAGACCCCACGGCCGCCATGGCAAATCTGACAGGCCTAAATACGCCGTGCGGCTCCCCGAAAAATAAAAACATATGTAACTGCTACATTGTGTGACCGTGGAAATACTGCGGCCGCCGTATAATCGCTAGTGGCCATAGATTTTAAAGACCTCACGGCCGCCGTGGCAAATGTTACTTAGGACTAACCAATGTTTATTTATTTTGTAGTACAAGGGTCAAACATCATAATAGAACTCTTCTTCTCTTTCCCATTCCAGATAAACAGTCACGTAAATGCTTCTCCACAATGAATCACTCATCGTTTTCAATGAAATCATCAGAGTCCAACTCGTCCTCTCCTTCCTCTTCCTCCTCCTCTTCCTGGTCATGCTCTCCAGTGTCCAGGAGATCGACGAGCGAGGTTGGTAGGACATGACCGCAGGACCATACTTGTTTCAACACGCCTTCATCAGTCCTCATCCATCCTTACCCCTCATCATAGGGTTTTGGCTTTTCCAGAATAGCTTCATCAGCTCGCTTGTACAAGGCGACGCGGTGGTTCACACATTGGACGTGCTGCTTCAGAGCAGAGTGGCATGGAGGAAGGCGAGCCAGGTCGACTTTAGACTTGGAAGTGGGTTTCTTGTCCTTGCCAACCATTTTACGTAGCAACTTGGCACGGATGACGTCCACTGAAGACTCACGACTCTGTCCATACATCAGACAGGTGAATTGCTCCAACTGCCTCAGCACCTCAGGCTTGACATTCCAGTAGTCACCGAGTTGACTGAACGCCTTGTGAAACCTGGGGTTCTTCTCCAGCTTTTTCAAGGGGCCCACCTTCCCCTTCCCTTTGAAGGCACTGGTACAGTCTTCTCCGCTGAACACATAGAACCCAAGAAGAGTGGCACAGTAGTCTTCTCCCAGGGATTCTGCAAGCTCAGAGAGGTTGAGAAGTTGTCGATGTTTCCTTGACCCCGTATCCAGGTATACAGTCAACTTGATGGCATGAGCATGGTAGAGAAGAATCATGAAGATATCTGTGTCAGGTGTTCTGATCACAGCATTCTTGTATCCGAGGGCAGCGGCATGATGGAGGTACAGTACCATCCTTGTATCAGACTCTTCCTGGTTGCTGTAGATTGTGGGGAGCTCACGCACCTCAACCTGAAACACAAAGGGGCATTGCATTTCAGTCACCACCAATTCTAGATCGAGACAAAAATCACAGATAATCACTTATAATTTACCAATTTTACCAATATTTAAATATAAGACTGAAAGAAAAAATCGCATCACCAATCACCAAAATTTTATACTATTATTCACCAATCACCAAGAAGCACGTTGGCAATATTATTTAAGTTAATCCTGGTAATAATAATTCATAATATTATGGGTTTTCAATTTACCTTGCCATTCGATGAGACAAGATGGTGGGCTCTCCCTCCATGATCAGCACTGCCATCTCTGTTCTCTCCAGCTTTGAAGCTGCCTGTTGGTCACTCCATACTCACAGCAGGAGCTGGCAGATCTGCTTTTTGTTGTCGTCATTTGCAAGGAACATCTTGAAGTCGTGTGGCTTCCTGGTCACTGGTCCAGCCAAAATGATCTTCTCTGAGCTGCCACGCCTCAACCTCTCCTGCGCTTTGATAGATTCCGGGTGGTAACTGTCACCCTTCCGGGTAGGCGTTTCAGTAGTTTCGCGGAGCGATAATTTGAGTTCTCGTACCCATTCGATTTAAGTTCTTCGATATAGAGCAAGCCCAAGGAAGATAGCTGTAGGACCTCATTTTGTTGGACGACCTGAGTTTCAATGTGTTTCAATACCGAGACGAATGCCTTTTCATGGGCGGCTGACATGCAAGCCTGCTTGGTATCTTTTGCTCCTTCGGCTCTGCAGGTCCCGCGCTCGTAGTTAGCGAATGCTGTGCGGAAAGATTTAAAGCATGACGAATGGTGTTTGGCCTCACAAGCAAAGAGGTCTTTGCTTTTCACCTGTTTCTGAAGTCGAACTAGACCCATTTTCTCAGCCCGTGATTCAATTTGCTCCCATGCATTTTCTTTGTTCTTATAAGATGTGAAGTATACAGGTCTCTCAGTTTTGCGATGACCATCTTTGATCTCAGCTTTGTAACAGAAAATGCACTCTGGCGGGAAGATGGGTCCAGCAGAACCCCCTGATTTACGAGGGGAGTGATGCCGCTGTGAGGTTGATGGTTCTGGTTCTGTATCATCTCCCAGAAGCTGAAGGTTGCCAGTAAAGCACTGATAACAGTTGCGGTGATACCCAACACTTTCCAGGTCATCGGGGAGAGTTGTTGGGATCTGGTCACACACTGATTGCACACGATATGGGGACTCATGTGATTGGTGGAGACATCGATCCCAGATCTTCTGAAGCTGTTGTAGTTTTTCTGTAGCAGTTCCTTTGATTTTAGTGAGAGGTGTAAAATGACCAGGATCAGACATGGATGGCACATGAAGGATGCATGCAGGTGGAGAGCATTTGTGGGCTGCAGGATCTACACTCCATTTTATTTTGGGCATGCCGGCTTAATGTCTACTTCTACCACCACTGTTAGAGAAATGAATGAGAAATCACCATTAATGTTAAAGGCGCCCTGTTATGAAATCTGGACTTCTCAATCTGATAACAGATGTTCTGAGTGCAACCATCATGTTCTACAGTGGCCTAATGTTTGATGCTAACAAATGTTTTTGGGATACAAGCAGTGATAACAACAATTAAGCAAGAACCCTACAGAGATTTTAAGAGGCTAGCTATAGCTAACGTGGTGCTAGCTCGCTCAGCTGTGATGCTGCCTGTTTCTGGTTCCATGCAGAAACTGACATCCACGTGTGTGTGTGTGTGTGTGTGTGTGTGTGTGTGTGTAGCTGAGTTAACTTCTTACCTTGTTGGTTTGGAGGTTGAATAGCCAGCAAAATCAGTTGGCATTGACGAAGATGCAGAACTCTTAACGGAGGTATTGACTACATTTACAAAAATAGGAAATGGCAGCAATGGCAGGACTAATTTGCATAATAGCATGCCAGAGGTACATGTGCCCACTTCAGGAATCGTTTTATTATGATCGTTGACCCTCAAAACATGGGTCGAGGCACCTTATTTGTTCAGTTATCTGCAATATTGGCTGAGATATAGTGAAACTAGATTTTTTCGATAATGGGGGCACTAATTTGCATAAAAATGATACGTGGGACATTTTGACAACTTTTTAACATAGCTCATCATTTTCTACAAACTTTTTCCAATCTAGAAACACTGATTAGAAGTATATTTCCGGTGGGTGCATGATACCCCCCTCTTCCTACTAGACTAATTGTGCCTGAATTTCAGGTTCCTAACTCAAAGGATGGTTGAAATAGCCTGGATAAACAAACAAATGAAAAATCACTCATAGAGTGACACTTGGTGAAAAGGAATGGCACTCGGTAGAGAACATACCCCCGCCAGGCTAAACAGTTTACATTTTGTAACCTGATCGGCAGGATCTGAATCCGAACCTTCACCAAAATCGAATCGGCTTGTTCTTGTCACCTAACCAACTCGTCCACCTCATTTTGTCGTAACTCGTTCACAACTGTTAATGAGAACATGTGATACATCGTTTTTGGCCTCTTCTCTCAATGGTGAAGAATCACCTGAAAAATTCTCTAATACGGATCCAGATTCAGATCTTCACCAAAGTTGAATCAATTATTCCTTGTTGCACACCCAACTTGTCCACCAAGCTTCAACCGAATCCATCCTCGACTTTTTGAGATATCATACAATATCGTTTTTAGCCCCATCTCTCAATGGGGAAGAATCAGGTAAAAATAAAATAATTATCATATCCAGATCTGGATTCAGATCTTCACCAAGAATTAATCAATTCTTCCTCGTGGCTCTCCCAACCTGACCTCCAAGTTTCGTGTGAATCCATTCATAACCTTTTGAGATATTGTGCTAGATATCGTTTTTGGCCCCTTCTTTGAATTGGTGAAGAATCACTTGAAAAATTCTCAGATCCGGATCTGGATTCGGATCTTCACCAAAATGGAGCGTTGCCTGACATCCTTGACTGATCACCTCCACACAAAAAAAATTCAAAACGATTGCTTGAAAACTGTGGCCAGAAATCGTGTGACAAACAGATAAACAAACACAGACAAACAAACGCTACAGAGCAACAAAGTGAAAACTGAGTGCACCATTTTTTTGAGGAACACTGCATGCCGGTGTCCCTCCAAAACCATGGCTGCGAAACAACAATAAAAAACGACTACAATCACACTCAATGGACACCTTTTTTTCTCACACGTACAACCACCAATCCCTTCCACTCGGTCCACGTGCTGGCTCTATGGCCGCTCTTGTCCATCATCCGTACTAATTTCACGACACCTGCATACCCCAAAGTGCAAAGCCAGTGGTGACAACGGCACTTCATCACTGCGGAGGTTCGTCAATTCGAGCCATGCCTTTTGACGAAAATCAATCCCTTTTTCATGATACCAATCAATCCCACCCATGACCATCTTGCAAAACTGAGGGCTCTTTCATCGCAGCGGACGATCTGTGGAACATTACGCACGCCTCTCTCAACTTGGTGGCATAACGTTCCGCAGATGCTCACTTCGAGCTTTTAAAATAACAAATTAAAAAGGAGCAAAAATAAGGTAAATGGAAAAACACAAAAAGGATTCTGGTTCAGGCCTGGTTCGCTTACAGTTTCCTCTGATTGGAAGACAAAGAGGCAGCGACTCCAACCATCACAGTGCTCCCTCGGCCCCAGGCACGTCTGGGACCCTCACCAATGGCAGTCTGATCTCTCAATCGCTAGATTTCTTTTCGGGAGAGGGAGGGAAAAAAATGGAGGCATGTCATCTCATCGAGTCAAAACCTCTTGACTCCTCACATGGGAGAGAGGGAATATGGAGGTACGTCCTCTATTTGACGAAAAACCTCTTGACTCCTCACATGGGAGAGGGAATATGGAGGTACGTAGTCTCTGAGCCAAATCCTCTCGGATCCTCACACGGGAGAGAGGGAATATGGAGGTACGTCTTTCTCTCAAGGCAAAAATCTTTTGACTCCTCACATGGGAGAGTAGAAAATGGTGGTGTGTCTTTCCTGAAGCAAAACCTCTCGATTCCCCACATGGGAGAGGGAAAATGGAGGTGTCATCTTCCCCATCCAAAAACTCTCTCAACTACTCACATGGGAGAGGGAAAATGGAGGCAAGTCATCTCTTCGAGTCAAAACCTCGAGACTCCTCACATGGGAGAGAGGGAAAATGGTGGTACATCTTTCCTTCAAGAAAAAAAAACCTCTCTCGACTTCTAACGGGTGAACGAGGGAAAATTGAGGAACATCATCTCTCAGAGTCAAAACCTCCAGACTCCTCACACAAAAAAGAGGGAAAAATGGAGGCACGTCGTTTTGTCTCTTCGAGTAAAAACCTTTCGACTCCTCACATGGTAGACAGGAAAATGGAGGTCAGTCTTTCCTTCGAGGCAAAACCTCGAGACTCCACACAGGGGAGAGAGTGAAAATGGTGGCTCATCTTTCTTTTGAGGAAAAACCTCCCTCGACACCTCACATGGGAGGGAAATGGTGGCACATTGTCTCTTTGAGCCAAAACCTCTCGACCCCTCATGCGGGAGAGGGAAAATGGTGGTTCGTCTTACCTTCGAGGCAAAACCCAAACAAACCCTACCTCTTTTGTCACTTCCCTTTCAGCCAGCAAAGGCAGGCAGGGTGCCCGATGTGGTTCATATAATAACAATGCATATTTAATCAGGAGTTCGCCAAAGCAACCATTTACATGGCAATACAGTCAATGTATTGTCTCTTTCCTAAATTTAAGTGACATCTCCTTCATTCTGAGCTGTGAGGGCAAAGCTTCCAATATTGGGAACATCCGGCACATCTGAACACGACTCCATGCTGTTTCAAAGAAGCGTGTGTAAAAATGGTGATGTGACTCAAAGATGAAATAAAACAATAAAGGTGGTCGTCTTTCCCACAACTGAATCAGCATTTAATACATGGGATACTTAAACAGCACTTATCAACATTATACACCTGCAAAGCTATCAGCATCTCTCCATTCTTTCCACAACTGTGACACTACTCCCTTCCCCATTCCAGAGCCATCCCAGCTCATCACAACCCGGGGGGGGGGGGGGACAGAAGGGTGAAAAGATGGAATCAGTTTTGAGGAGGTACCCGACAGGCCAAAATCTGCCACATAATTTAGCCTAGACAAATGCCGCTCTCCAACATTACCGCTAGAACCTAAAACACATTTTTACTTTGATGCATTATACAGGTAATTCAGCACAAATTTCAAGTTCAAAATAGTCAACAACGAAATCCAGGGCAAATGGCTCTGTCTCAACTACATGGCACTATACCAAAAAGTCTAGTATGCCTCAAGGGCAGGCATGATGCAAATGTAGACAGGTAAATGGGCAGTCTGCTCTCTTCCCAGCTGCTCTCTTCTCAGCTTCTAAGAACCTTCCTTGTGCTGACTTTGAAGTCCGACTGCTCAAGATGAGGATGAGGATGCACATTAATGCCATCAGGTGCTCAGTGGATCTGGAGGGGTGGGGGTTTGACAAGGCACAAAATCACCTCCCCCAATGCATCACCAGGGAGGTAAGGCACACCACCTAAGAGCAAAGGCACACCAACCCTAACTGGTAAAGCAATTTAGAGTCAACTTTTTTTTCCTTTGGTGCAAAGCAGGAGATCCCCATTCCATCCAAAATCTCTCTCCACATGGTCAGTCATTAACATTATCCCAATTGTAGGAACTGCTCCAATCTGGGCCTGTTCAACCACCTCATTGATCCAAGACTGCCTCTCCTCAATCTCTGACTCGACTCCTTTGTTGCATCGTAGCTTACCCAAAGTTTGTGACTGCTTCACCAGGCTTCGCACAGCCTGCACTGTCCACACGGCCAACCCAGGCCCTCCGGAATTGCAGCCCAAGGACTCCAATCGCATAGCCAAACTGTGCCCTTTCTGGCACTTTAACACTGTGCTCTCCTGGTAAGGAGGTTCATTAGCTTGGGATCTCCAGGCTACATGCGCCACTGGCCCATGACCCCTTGCTCAATCAAATTTGCCACGACCCACAGCCATCTGCGTCCCTTGGCTCGGTGCATCTCTCCCCATTACTGTCATCCATTCGGGTCACATAACTTCCCCCAAAAGGTTCTACACTCAATTCCATGCTATTAATCAGGTTCAGTATCCAGTCTGCAGCGGTGCCACAGTCATCAGTGAGAGGAAGTTCTGATCACTCCGATTACTATTCCTTCCAACTGTAATCATGCCTCTCCATTCTGCAGTACACTGTTCATCACAACAGACCCCAGAATGCTAATCACCTGGCACTCCACTCACTTGTTCCAAATTGAACATTTCTCTGATGTTTTCATCCATCCCTGTGGCCATCCCTCTCATGGTCCCTCAATCTCTATTTCATTTTTCCCCTCCATCATCGCCTGCTGCTTTGCTCCTCGGGGTTTACAAGCCTGTGGCTTCTTATGTGGCTTATCAGGTCATTTTTGTTCACAACCATTACTTTTGTATTCGCTATCTGACTCGGCAGAGGCGTCATGAAACTTGATCCGCTTCGTCTTCCTTCATCTGATTAAGGCTGTTTTTATTGAGCTCCGATCCTGGCAATGATATCACCATCTGAGCTATTTTCGTAATCGCCAACAGCTTTACTCTCCGCATGAACGTCAATTTCAACCTCACCATCTGGACCATCCAAATCACCACGATTCGCCTCTTCTTTCAACGACTACATAAGATTGCCTTGCATTCTCTGTGTTGGGGTGAATTTCCTGGACCATCTGAACATGAAGACAGATCTTCATCCTTGCCATCTGCCTCTTCCTTTGCAGTTCTGTCTTCTTCCTCAAAACCACTCAGCATCAGTGTGCTCTTCCTTTTTCTCACCATTTCCATACTCTGGATTTGCTTCAATTCCATGCACCTTCTCTCTCTGCCATGCCTCCTTACTTTGATGTGTAAACCATTTCTGAAAACTTGCAGACAACTCTTTTTCATCCTCCTCTTTATCAACCTTGTTCACATCACTCTCACCATAATTAGTATCACACATCTTAATAATCATGTATGCTGACGATGTAATTGTATGCTGATGACGTAATTGATGCAGCCAATGGAAAGTGCCGCTCTGGGGATGGGCATGATGGGATCTGGCCAGGAGCCATTGTGGGGCACGCAATAAAGAGAGCTCAACGAACTGGAATCTCCGTTTATTTATTCTTGTGAACATTTCAATGAGTTCCTTCCTCACCACACCTGGGATCCTTCAATGACGATTCCTGACCTATTTCTAAGATGGTAATCACTTCCCCAACAGACAGGGTCTGTTCAATTTCCCTTTTTATCCCAGAGCTGGACCATGGCCACCAACTCCCACAAAGCTGTTCCCTCTTGAGGTGTTGGTGCCACAGCCCCCATTTTGTTTAGCAATTCACATTTCTTTTGCTTGTGCTGCTCCAGCTCAGCTTGCTGTTTTCTCATCTTCTTCTCCATCCTTTCCCTTTCGAAGAGGTGTGATTCTATTTCTTGATGCAAGTCATGATTCCTTTGCTTCTGTTTGACTCGCTCTTCCTTTATCTTCTCCATTTCTTCCAACTTCTTCTCCATCTGTTTCAGTTCATCTCCTCTCCCTCAGTTCACTGTAATCTCTCCCTTGTAATCTCCCTCAGTTCACTCACTGAACTCATCTCCTCCTTCAGCCAACAAATCTCTTCAACATGAGCCTTTAGTTCAGCACTTTTCTGTTGGTTTTCCTGGGTCAGCCTTCCTCCTGTCATGTTTTCCTGATCATATTCCTGCTTAAGTACTCTAATCTGACATTGCAAGTTGTCCACATCCTTCTCCAGTTGCTCCCTTATTATCGTTTGTTCTTTTAGCTGCTGCCCCGAGCATCATGTTTCTTCCTCAGTGCACTGTAGCCGTCTCTGCAGGATGCACGTCAGCTTGACTGCTTATTCAGCTCCCTTTGCAGCTTATTTTCCTGTTCGATTCCTTCCTCCACACTTTTCTTCAGATGATGTCCCCTTTCTTTTTCTTCTTCATCCCTTTTCTGCATCTCTCATTATCACCTTGCGTATCTCCTCATTATCTTTGTCTCCTCCAATTGTTTGATTCTCACTTCTTGTCTTTCCACTCTATCTCAGATGTTTCTTTCCATATCTGAATCTCTTGAAAGACTCGTATGATCTCGTTTCTTTCTTCCTCGACCGTTTTCCTTTTCTCCACCTCCTTCATGCAATTTCTGCCAAAATCCTCAATTCTATTCATGTCTTGCAAATTATGGGAAACATTGTCTTCCACAATCCTCCTAAGACTTTCCTTTTGTTCCTTTGTCTCCTTTTTGACTTCCATACAATTCTTCTTCATTTGTTTCACCTGCTGCAGTGTCTCATCTCTTCATTTTTGTAGTTATTAAATCTCTTTTTGTCTTCCTTTTCTTTTAGCTGATCAATCTCCAAGTCATGCTTCCTCTGTTTTTCCTTCTCCAATCCTCTCTCTTTCCTCACTCTCGCCCTCCACGCTAGCGCAGCCTCCCTGCAAGCTCGCCTGCCACACAAGCTCGCCCTCCCAGAAAGTGCACCCTTCCCACAAGCTCGCCCGCCACACAAGCTAGCCATCCCTGCAAGTGCGCCCTCCACACAAGCTCACCCTCCGCGCAAGCTCGCCCTCCGCGCAAGCTCGCCCTCCGCGCAAGCTCGCCCTCCGCGCAAGCTCGCCCTCCGCGCAAGCTTGCCATTCCCGCAAGCTCATGGTCCTAGCATCGGCGCTCTCACCGTCTCTGTCTATGTGAAAAAGACTGTTTTTCTCAAAATTACAGGAGATTGACAGCATTGTTTGGAAAAGCATTCTACAACTGTGTGAATGCATTTGTTTTTAGGCAGTGTGAAAACTGGTACTTGAGATGTTAGCACAACATGGGGTTAGCAGAACATGGTGTTAGCAGAACATGGTGTTAGCACAATATGCTAAAATGGTGGATATTACTTGTAACAGCTTGTTGTGCAACTTCAACTCAAGTATCCAAAGAAAATGTTGGCATTATGCTCTTGAGGATCAGTGGTGGATATAATTATCGAGCATCGAGGCATGACAACAACCACGACACTCGAAGCAATAACGTATTCAGTGAAAACCAAATTAACTAAAGGGAGCACAGAATAAAACTACTGTTTGGAAAGGAACATTAGAATGTCTCCACATTCCGAAAGAGACTAAGCACAGAGCAGAACAAATGAAAGACAAAAATGCAGTGAACAGGGGCATTCAAAAAACTTTATTTTAACTTTGTCTAAATTGGATACAACATTCTCAAATGAAATGGGGGACGAGTAGGAAGATTAAAATAAAAATAATAATCAGGAAGAGACTGGAATTGGAGAAAAGAAAGGAACACAATGAAACGTGAGGAATGGTTGTGTGTGTGTGATGAAAAACGAGAGGAAAATATGGTGGAGGTGCAGGAAGGGACGAAATGAAGAGTGTGCTGAAGGACATGGTGTTGAGTGTAAACGAAGAGACAGTGACAACATATTTACATCATGTATAACCGTGAGAAAGGATGAGGGAGGGAGGGAAGCGGGTTGAAGCAGAACAATACTAAAGTCTTTTTTTTTTATTGTTCAATAACTTTCAGTTTTGCTTCCTCTTCTGCACAAACCCCTTACTCAGGTTGCTCTCCAATGAAGTCTATAAATTTCTTTATTTTTCTGGATCTTTGTTTTAAATAACCTCAAAATGCATTACAATATCGCGTTTTTTAACACGAATATCTCCCAGAATTTCTCTATAGTCCAAAAACCACGGCTTCTTGCCTCGTTTTTGCTATCACACAACCTCGCCTTGGTGCGTTCTCTTCTAATCAGAGAGAGTACTTTTGTCTCCAAGCTCTTCGTCATGACGCTGGTACAAGGTACGTAAGATCCGTGCAAGTCGCATGCCGAGCTTTCCACCACTACTCAACATGATGCCACGGATTAGTACGTCCTGGACTTTAACTTGCTCTCTCCAAGGCTCCATGCGCCGTCCACAGCGCCTTCGAGCCGGACACCATGATCCTGAGTAAGAGCCAGCAAGCCAAAGCAGAGTCAAAGAACCAGGGGCCGGGCATCCAATAACTCGGCCCAGTTGGGGTCTGTCTCTGTAGGCCAGCACCAGAGTGGCCACAACCTCTCCAGACTCATATGGTTGTGTGTTGCAGGTTGGATCCATGTCTGGAGACAAATCTGCAACGGTGCTGCAACTGGTGTTGCCGCTGGTATTGTTGAGTGAAGCTTGAGCTTGAGACGATCGAGTCCGGCGGAGAGGCATCTAGGAATTAAAGGATGGATAGAAGACACAAAGGCAAAGAAAAAAAGTTAGAGTTTAAAAAGGACAGATTGCCAAACAGAGAGGGGAGGGGGGGCAAAGGACAAAGAAAGAGACGGAGAGAGAGAGGGAGAGGTAATGAGAGAGAGCGGGAGAGGTAATGAGAGAGAGAGAGAGAGAGAGAGAGAGAGAGAGAGAGAGAGAGAGAGAGAGGGGTAACAAAGGGAGAGGTAGTGAGAGGGAAGTAGAGAAGGAGAGGTAGTGAGAGTGATGGAGGAAGAGAGAGAGAGAGAGAGAGAGAGAGAGAGAGAGAGAGAGAGAGAGAGAGAGAGAGAGAGAGAGAGAGAGAGAGAGAGAGAGAGAGAGAGAGAGAGAGAGAGAGAGAGAGAGAGAGAGAGAGAGAGAGAGAGAGAGAGAGAGAGAGAGAGAGAGAGAGAGAGAGAGAGAGAGAGAGAGAGAGAGAGAGAGAGAGAGAGAGAGAGAGAGAGAGAGAGAGAGAGAGAGAGAGAGAGAGAGAGAGAGAGAGAGAGAGAGAGAGAGAGAGAGAGAGAGAGAGAGAGAGGTAATGAGAAAGAGAAGGAGGTAGTGATAGAGAGGGGGAGGTAGAGTGAGAGGTAATCAAAAAGAAAAAGTGTTTCATTTCTTACGAAACAAAGACCATTTTTACACACCATTTGTTAATAAACTCTCGTTCCTTCCCATACTTGCTGCAGTGAAGGTACTCAAGCTGGATCCGAGAAACAATTAAAGTTATAAAGGTCAATAATATACAATATCAATAATATATTAATATACAATAATACAGTAAACCCTCAAATATCAGGGGTTCTAATATCGCAGATTTATACCAATCGAGGCAACCTATTGTGCTCCGATTTCATTATTGTGGATTTAATTCGAGGCAATCGCGGTGTTTGAGCTGAGATGAGTCATCGTTTGCGTCCACATGTAAGATTACCTCCCATTATGGGCCTTCTCTTGTTTCTCACACACCGTTAATTGTAGTCATCAGACCAACATACAGGAACGAAGCTAAATGTAATAATGAATCATCATCAAACAGGAAAAGACAAACGGAGATCCTGTAAGATCTAGTAGACACACAACAGTTAATAATGGTGCCCAAACGTCAAGCGATCGACAAAATTAATCGTACCAAAAAGCAGAGAAAGGTTATAAGAGTGTGCGAATCAATCGAGTTGTGATATACGTCAGCAGCAATTTAAAGTGCAGCATCTGTGAGCTGCCATTACAGGATCAATGAATCAACTTTGTGTAAACCTGAGTCAAATATCCATTCAAATGTTCGTCCTCCGCAAAGTGCAAAAGGCTCATTCCAGTCCTGTGATCATCATATTGAAAGAATGGAAAAAGCACTTGATGTTTGGATCGATGACCAAACAGAAAAAAATGCCTTTGAGTGGACCGATGTACAGGAGAAACCATTGTGGATTTATTTTGACTTTGAGTGGACCGATTTATGGGAGAAACCATTGCAGATTTACCAACGTTTCCATCAGTACAGGCACCTGGGGCTGAAGGCTCCAGTTCAACCATGACTCATGGAATGAATTGAGGTGAAGGGATTTATGTTGGAGCAGGATTTTAACGCCAAGCAGACGGGATTATTTTGGAAGAGGATGCCATCTCATACTTTCCTGTCCAAGCAGGGAAGATCTGCACTGGATCATGGTGACTCAGAATCGTTTTACCCTTCTTCTATGTGTCAATGCAGCAGGCGAGTTCGTCGTTCTCCCCATGATCGAACAGACATCACAAGTTCTACACCCACATGTTTCTAACCTCCACCCTCTCCTATCCAACAATATCATCCTAAGCTAAGTCTTGTGTTTTCTATTTATGGCAGAGTACAGTATGAACGAGTATGTAATATGTTTAACCTCCCCCACCCCTTGCTGTTTTTGAATAAATTTAAAAGGTAAAAGTCATATGTTTTTGCTTAATTTACATGTATTTATTATATTTCTATGGTTAGTTAAATGTTAACATGATATATTGTTACGAATCTGGAAGCTTACTGCACTCAACATTCAGAGTCCCTAGAGATCAATTATATCGGTAAGTATGTGTTTCTAGTTAGGGTCTCGTCCCTACTCTAATGGGAATTAAATGTTCATGCGCTGCAGAGTTGTTTAGAGAGTTAGGATTTTTACATCAATGACAACAACGCCCACCTTCGCTCTCACAACAGCAACACTCTGCTCGTGGCAATCTTTGCGCACTCGCCAGCAAGGGTGCGCGTGGGCGGAGTCTAACATAGGCATGGCGTCCCTCTTTAGCCAATCGGCAAGGAGTGGGCATCTCACCCGCCCCGTTTCCAACTCAACACGATCACCATTACGCAGGTGTTTTTGGCTGAGGATGTGGGCGGAGCCTCCTTCGCTTCGGCTCGAAGCTCCAGCGAATGAGCAGAGGGCGAACACTACACGCGCGCCCCAGCCAATCGGGAGGGCGCCACGAGTCGCGTGAGAACCCCTCGGCCAGTCAGGAGGAGAGTGGTGAGGAAAGAAGCCCCTCCCTCCTGAAGAAAAAAGAGTGGTTGTCGGGACGAGTGGGAGGAGAAATAATTGCGCCCCGTCTGCTCGAGCGTGTTTCGGTCTGGTCGGCGTTTGACTGCATCGCGCACATCCAAGGCGTCTCGTGTGGTGCAGAACTAGAAGAGGTCGACCATCTCATCCCGGGAGACCACCTCCTCTCGCCTCCTCTGGGTTCGGCTACCCTAGTCCAGGCTTTTGGTGACTGGAGCCCCGGGAAGGTGTGGAGGTCGAGCCGCGCGCTCGTGGCCAGGTAGCCAGCACGTTCTCCTTACCTCCAGCTCACCTTCCCTCCGAGCTGGGGGTATCAGTCAAGGCCACGGCCATCATTTCTTCTTTTGGGTATCTGTGTGTGCGTGTGTGTGTCTGTGGGCCCGTCTTCAAGTAGAATTGTTTAAGTGCCTTGCACATACTTGCATTTCTTTTAGTCGGTTTACCTCTGCTCCTTGTGTGTTCCCTTCCCCCTCATTATAAATAAATCCCCCGTTAAATGTATCAGCTCGTTTCTGTGTTTTCTTCATTGGTTTAGCACTGTGCGTGTTGGGTGACTAAAAAGGCCGTTGCTGCCGTGAGTTGTGCATTTGGACCGACGGGACCTCGGTCAACATCCGCTCGGGCTACGCACGGGTCGAGCACGGCAACGGCTCGTCCTGTTCGAGCTCTGTCGAGGGTGTGAATTCCTCGGTAGCTCGCCACGTGGGCCTCTAGGTATTTAGAAGTTTGGCAAATAACCCTGTACCACGCGGCTGAATTATTGACGATTCACGGTCCTGTAAGGGACCCGTATCTTCGGAGTATGCGGAAAGGTACGATCTAGATCCGGGTATTCGGTGGAGCCGATTTTACTGCTCCATCTAGCGATCGTGCTCATCGCCGATACCCGGCCCACAATATATATATATATATATATATATATATATATATATATATATATATATATATATATATATATATATATATATATATATACATATATAGTGTTGTGGTTGACGAAATTCGCAAACCACCATTCAGGCCCCGTAGGTGAGATATCTCTGTAAGTATATGTGTAGTTAGCCCAAACCCGTTGTTTAGCGGGAATAAATGTCATTCATTCGGGCTGCGACCCTTTTAGATAGCCGTTTTTCTTTTACTATCTTTATTTTGGACCAACCGCCATTACTACCACCACAACCACCACCAACCGCATCTCGACAACCACAGCCACCTTCTCCAGAACCACCTTCACAACATCCACCTTCTCCACAACCGCTTTCACACAACAACCACCAACCGCAACGCCGCTTCACAACAACAACAACGCCAACAGCCACGACCTTTACCGTCACAACTCGCTCTCGCAACCATCGCATCACCGCCATTCCCGCGCCGCTTGTGGGCACCGATCCTGGACTTGTACAGGGCGCTCACCGAGCAGCGGGTGCAAAAACACCAGCCTTTCCGAGAAATCGGATCAAGAATGATTCACGCCCACTTCTGTTCCGTCCTATCAGCGAGCGTGGGGCGATTTGGCCCCGCCTCCAGGCGCGTCGGAGTATAATCGCTATATGCAGATTCGCGGATCAAGAATGATTCATGCCCACTTTTCCTCTGTCCAATGGGGAGCGTGGCTCCGCCCCCGAGCCGTTCCTGATCCAAAAATCTGCATATGATTTCTCCTGTCGCACTATAAAGCGCCGAGCGCGGGGCGAATAAAGAAGAGTTGGAAAGAGTTGAAAAGAAGAGAAGAGTAGAGAGTTGAGAAGAGGAAAGAGTTGGAGAGTTGTGACGGCGGCGAAATCAGTCGAGAGAGTGTCTGTCGGGGTCCGGAGAGGCTGGAGAAGCCAAGAAGCTTTGTGGAGGTCTGCGCTCGTGTCAGAGTCGGGGAGCTGCGGAGAGGGGAGGCCGGGAACGCGGTCGAGGTCGCAGTGGAGTCGCTCGTCGCGGGACCCAAGCCAGCCAGATATCCTCTTTCCCTCGAGCATCAACAACCCCCCCCTGTTTCCCCCCGCGCTGAGATAGTGTGAGAAGGAGGCCCCGTTCCCACTCCATTCCAGGCAGTGCCAGCGAGGCCCGCGGAGTCGGGGCGCCGCCGCCATTTTGCGGCTCATCACCAGACGGGTAGGCTCGACGCGGTCTCGGCCCCAGGCCCGTCTGCCCCCTTATTTGAGGGTGGCCCCTTTTTCTTTTGCTTTGGAGTATATGTGTTGTCGGCGCCGTCTGTGAAGTAAAACTGTATAAGTGTTGCCGTGTGCTCGGTAGTCGGTAGTAGATCTGCATTGTGTGTCTTTTTTGTGCAGAATTGTCGTGTTACTTTTACATTTGCTTTTGGTGCATAATTGTATATGTGTGCTTTCCGTTTGCCGCGGAATAAATGTGCTTTATGTTGAACTGTTTTTCCCGTTTCGCTTCGTCTTTTCTTTTATTGAATCTCCATCTTACTTCACGTAAAGGGTTGGTCGTGGGCTAAATACGCCCAATAATTAATCGAACCGTCGAGGTTGACGATAACACCGCTCGGTTATCCCGATAGTACGGAACGGGTCGCTTAAAGTGGCCCGTGTCCGAAGTCGACCTGCGGCGAGGTGCGATCGCCTGGTCTACCCTTCGTGTGGGTACTTAGGTAGGTCGAATTTGGCGAGCAACCCTATCCCACGCGGGGGGCCGATTGGCACGATCGTGGTGAGGCCGAAAGGCCCACCCGTGACTAGTTCCCGGCGTTAGTCCGAGAGGGTCACGACGGGATTGTCCGTCCCGTGGGCGACATGCCGCGATTCGAGTTACGTGGCCGCTCGCACGCCGGCGGGCGCGAATCCGCAACACTGGTGTCAAGAGTGGGATACAAACTCATCCCCCTCCTCGCGGCACTGGTATCGGAGAACGGGAAAACGGGCTCTCCTGTCTCCAGCTAAATTCACGGGAATCGGTCCAGGGGTGAGAGGAGCGACCCCCGATTCCCTCCAAATTACGAGCGATTTAAATTAACACTTTACGAGAAATAAGATGGCGTCTCAAGGTGAGCGGGAGCCGGGGGTATTAGAAATGGATTTAGAATGTGTAGAATCCATGGTCCAGGATGAAAACCCCGAGCAGGAAATGTTGGTTGTACAGGACGAACTCGCCCAACTGAGCCTAGAGCCCGAAATAGGTGCGGCAGCGGCCGCGGTGTATGACACCTCCCCTCCCCCTCTCCGCCAAAACCCCCCGATCCTTGCCGAAACGGCTCAGCTGAGTGCATCCGACATGGCCCAGCTATTCGCCATGTTGACAGAAATACAAACAGCTGCACGACAGTTGAAAAACGGAATGAGAGGCATGAACGAAAAAATGGATACGAATGCCCAACAGATGGAAAACAAAATGGATGGAGACACGAACAGAATGAAAGAGATGCAGGGTGATATGCGGCAAATGGGCCAATGTCTGCAGGCTGGCATAATGACGACGCCACGTGTGGGAACGAACGAGCTGGGAGGGAGTGCAATGGCTGTCAGGCCCGTAGTCGGGGCGGGTGAGAAAATAATTCCGGAGACGTGTGAGACGAGACACGAGGTAAAGGTATTAGAAAAATTAAAAGAAAGCCAGGAGGAGACAAAGGAGGGATTGAAGGTCGTAACGGTGGAGTGTGAGAAAAGACTTCAAGACATGATGAAGAGAGTTGATAAGCTGCGACTGGAGGTAAAAACGGAGACAGAGGAACTGGGAAGACGGGTAGAAAACCACAAGGGCAAGACGGAAGAACAGTTAGAAGCCAAAGCAAGGTCGGAGGGTGCGGAGATGAGAAAAGAATTAGAAAAGGAAGCTTCTGAGTTACAGAAACACCAAAACAAAGAGGGGGAATTACCAAAAGAACTGAGAGTGTTAAAAGAGGAAATGAAGAGAACGGAAAATGAAACATTCAGGAACCACACTGAGCAGATTGAACAATTAGAAGCCAAAGCAAAGTCAGAGTGTGCGGAGATGAGAAAGGAATTGGAAAAGAAAGTTTCTGAGTTAGAGAAACAACAAAACAAAGAGAGGGAACTACAAAACGAACTGAGAGTGTTAAAAGAGGAAAGGATGAGAACTGAAAATGAAACTTTAAGAAACCACACTGTACAGATCGAACAGCTGGAAGCGAAGGCCAGACTAAAGAATGAGGAACAAGAAAGAGTAATGAAGGAAGAACGAATGAGACAGGAGAAAGAAATCCGTCAATTAAAGGAAACGATGACATTGCAGAACGAGGAACAAGAGAGACGGTGGAATAAAAAACTGAAAGAGTATGAATTTGAAACTGAACGACAAAAGGAAAAAAATAGGTTGGAATACGAGGAGAAAGTAAAGGAGCAAGGAATGAAGCAGGAGGGAGAAATCAGGAGATTGAAGGACACAACGAGATTGGAGAGGGAAGAACGAGAGGAACAATGGAATAGAAAACAAAAAGAACATGAATCTGAGGTTGACCAATTGAAAGAAAAGCTGAGGCTGGAGTACGAGGAGATAGACAAAGAACAGCGAATGAAACACAAAAAGGAGATTAACCAAATGAAGAAAACCATTAAACTGGAGAAGGAAGGACAGGAGAGGAAACGAGGAAGAGTAGTGAGAGAACAGCGAATGAAACACAGGAAGGAAATGAGCCAATTGAAAGAAACAATGAGATTGGAAAACAAAGAGCAGGAGGAACAGTGGGAGAGAAAACAACAACTATATGAGTGTGAAATTGAACAACTAAAACGGAGAGCGAGATTGGAGTCAACGGAGATTGAGGAGCTCCGGAGGGGGAACGAACAGCTAATGGGGCTCAGAGAGAAAGAACGACTCAGATGGGAAGGAAAAAGGAACCAGGAAGAGACAGAAATAAGGAACAAGGAGAGAAAATGTATAGAGACACGGGAGACAGAAAAAATAGAGGAGAGACTGCATGATAACGACAAGGTTAGAGACGTACACACACACACGGAGGTAGGGGAGGACCATGAGGGGGAGCTGGCGGACTGGGTAAAGACCCAGTGCGAGCAGTTAGATGGCCTCCTCCAGGAACGAGGGGAGGGAGTATGCCCCCTTGAGGCGAGTCACGACCAGGTGGGTTCGGTCGTGCTTTGCGAGGTTGAGGGGAGGAGTGCTGTGGACAGGTGCACGGAGAGCTTGGGGGGTATAGAGGCCCCGGAGACCCTTGTGGGGACACGAATCCCCAGTGTGGTTGTCCCGGTGTGTGTGGTGTCGAGGTGTGTGTTCACGAGTGTGGCGACATGCGTGCTGCAACGCACGCATAGCGCGGGTGCAAGGGCGTGTGTGAGAGCGACCGGGTGGGTGACAAAGACCCCATGTGCGGAAGCGACCCCGTGTGTGAGTGGTGTGGTGGTAAGTGTGCAGAAGATCGTGCTTCCCAGCACGCCGTGTGTGGATGAGGCACCGCGAGCGAGTGCCCCCGCGTGTGTGAGTAGTATGGTTTGTGTGAGGGAAATGGCACGAGTGAGTGAAAGGCCGCGAGTGAGTGGAGCCACGTGTGCAAGGGAAATGGCATGCGTGAGTGAGCGGCCGAGTGTGAGAGAGACAGCGTGTGCAAGGTCGCTGTGTGTAAGGGAGATGTCGGTCGGCATGTGTGAACATGCAGCCGCGTCTCCCGGGGCGAATGTAATGGAGTGGAGTGTTAGCGTCGTAACACGCAGGTGTGCGTGGGTGGAATGGAGACGACGACTGCGACATGTGAGGGACAAAAGCCGAGTAGCGGCTGCAGCTGTTTCAGGAACCGTGCCGGGTTCACCCAGCAGCGAGCGCGAGGTCCGTGC
Source organism: Eptatretus burgeri (assembly GCF_056783735.1). NCBI lineage: Eukaryota > Metazoa > Chordata > Myxini > Myxiniformes > Myxinidae > Eptatretus > Eptatretus burgeri. Next base: position 812,669 of record NC_140971.1, read on the forward strand.
CGTGCAACGCACGAGGCCCCCACGTGCTCGCTTGCGAGAGTGAAGTCCCGGTCCGGAAACGCACGCGGTGGATTTGCCGATCCCGCTGACGGACAAAGTTTAGGCAGGATTATGGAGTTGGACCGGACGGGTTCTCCACGCGGGCGTGTGTGTGTGTGTGTGTGTGTGTGTGTGTGTGTGTGTGTGTGTGTGTGTGTGTGTGTGTGTGTGTGTGTGTGTGTGTTAAGCTCCAACGGGCAAAGCACATGTGTTCGCGTGGGGAACCCCTCGAGACGTGGGGCTTGTGTTTTTTATGCGCACGGTGACGTCATGGCTGCACGTGGGGTTGGAATCCGGCAGGAGGGGTATCCCTGCCGGATGGTACCGTCCAAGGAGGGACGAGGTACACGTGCAGCTGCATGACGTCACGGGCAGGTGCAAAGTGCGCGAGCTGTGAGTTGCCGCGATGGTGCTGCGCGATTTAAAAAGAAAGGAAAAAGCAAGCCTCACTTTCGGGTGCACAGGATTCCCGGGCAAGGGGTGGAAGATCCCCTGGCCTGGGCACAGGAGGAAACTAGTTAGTGGGGAGGGTTAGCATAGCTCGACCGGCTCCATGGGGCAGGGGTAAGTCCTCATGGGGCCCGTGGAATGGATTAGTTAGAGGGATTTAGATGAGATTTAGGTTGGGAAATGGATTTATGGGATTGTTTGAGGACGGTGACAGACTGTGGATGTGTAGCGGGGACGTAGCTTAGCTACGTAGTGTTAAAAGGAACGTGCTTTAGTGTAAGGGACGACGTGGGAGCACGAGTTAGTTAGGGGATGTAGTTCGAAGGATGGCAGAGTTCAGCGGTGAGTGTGTTGAAGAGTTGTTGGTGAGTGAAGTGGAAGCATGTGCTAGGTGAGTGAGTGAGGCCAGCGGGTCTGTGTGAGTGGAGCGAATGGGGAATGCATGGTGCGATCAGTGATTGGGGGGAGGAGTGAATCCCGCCCAAGGGACCCCGGGGTCAGTGTAGAGTGAGTTAGGGGGTTAGTTAAATTGAAAAATGGAGGTCGTTTTGTTGTTGGTGTGAATGTAGGCTCGAAACCCATTTGGAGGGGTGCAGGAGCCCTGTTGACGGGCTGGGAGCGTGGCTGCGAAAGGTGAGTATCGCTGAGTGGGTACCCCGGGCACCAGGCTAGTCGGCCGTAGTAGGCCAAGGGCCCATGGGGGGCCGGGATAGCGTAGTGGGCACGGGTGCGTCTGCTTGGTGCGGGGGCCCGGGGCGCCATGAGCCGCGTGGGCAGTGTTGTGGGCACGGGTGACCCTCGGAAAGGGGCCTGGGAAGCCAGCCTGCCACGTGTGCGTTTCAGGGGAAGTGCCATGGGGGGCACTCCCCGGTGTTTAGGGAGCTGGTAGGCTCGGAGGCAGTGTAGTGCCCGGGGGTGCCATAGCTGGAGATTCGGCAGAGGGTCGTGCCTGCCAAGGGGAGCCACGCGTCCCAGCCATGAGACCGTGTGAGGGCACGGGAAGAAAATTGGGGGGCGAGGCCTGAAATTGTGAGGACACCAACACAGGCCACGGGAATCTGGGTTGTTAGAACCAATAGCTTAAGCGGGAGGCGCTTGTTGAAAGCCCCGGGGTAGTTTAACAGTTAAATGGATAGGGTAGATTAGGAAGTGTACCCCTCCGCACCATCCATCCCCTCGCTCTCGTTGTGGGCCGCTGGACCCACTTTGGTTATAGATCGCTGAAGTCTGGGGAGGCCATCCTGAGGCTTGAATTGGGCCTCGACACAGGACGCTAGCTCTCCCTTATTCCCCTCCGGGAAGGGAACGTAGATGTTGGGAGTAGGCTAGGTGACAGGATAGGTTAGCCGAACAAAGACGATAAAGGGAGTTACGGGACGATTTATAGTGGGGAAGTAAACATAAAAACAACAAAAAAATAAGTTGGGGCTAAATTGGTTTTTGACAAATTAAGGGAGTGGGTATAGACAGTGACAGGCAAAGGCGATAGGTTGGGAGGGAGACCGCAGAGTAGGTCCGAGCCCGCCTTCCGAGTGGCCAGCACCACCGCACTCCCTCCACCAACCTCCACTGAACGGCGAAGGCTGGCCAGCTTCATCGGCAGCTGTTGTTTTGCTGCAAGGCCTGTGCCGGCTGGATCGGCTGCAGCTGCTGTGCTGCAAGGCCTGTACCGGCAGGATCGTCTGCAGCTGTTTTCTGCAAGGCCTGTGCCGGCCAGTTCATCTGCCGGCTGTGTTTGCCTGCAGCGGCTTTGTTCTGCAGGCTGTGTTTGCCTGATCACCTTTGCCATGCCATGCCCACTGCTCCTGTTCACCAGCCCCATTCAATTTTTGCTTTGCCCCCCCCCCTGTTTATTGCCATGTGCGCCAGGATCAGAAAGCAACAGTTTGCAATCTGCGAGAACTGCCCTGTTGGCAGCTACAACACGGGCCTGCAGTGGCGGCCCGTGCACCGTGTTTGCGTCCATCCATTCATCCATCCATTCGTTGTGTTCATTGCGTGTGCCACTTGAGCTGGCACGGAGACTGCGTTTGTGCAGCCCATGCACCGTTGTTTTCA
>NC_140971.1:820215-822715 GCF_056783735.1 Eptatretus burgeri
TGCGAGGGCCCGGGGCGCCGTTAGCCGCGTGGGCAGTGTTGTGGGCACGGGTTACCCTCGGAAAGGGGCCCGGGAAGCCAGCCTGCCACGTGAGCGGTTCAGGGGAGTCGCCAGGGAGGGCACTCCCGGATGTTTAGGGACCTGGTAGGCTCGGAGGCAGTGTAGTGCCCGGGGGTGCCATCGTTGGAGAATCGGCAGAGGGTCGTGCCTGCCAAGGGAGCCACGCGTCCCAGCCATGAGACCGTGTGAGGGCACGGAGAGAAAATTGGGGGGGGGGGCGAGGCCCAAAATTGTAAAGACACCAACACGGGCGACGGGAAGCTGGGTTGTTAGAACCAATAGAATAAGCGAGAGGCGCTTGTTGAAAGCCCCGGGGTAGTTTAAAGGTTAATGGTTAAGGTAGATTAGGAAGTGTACCCCTCCGCACCATCCATCCCTTCACTCTCGTTGTGGGCCACTGGACCCACTTTGTGTTATAGATCGCTGAAGTCTGGGGAGGCCATCCTGAGGCTTGAGTTGGGCCTCAACACAGAACGCCAGCTCTGCCTCATTCCCCTCCGGGAAGGGAACGAAGGGGTTGGGAGTAGGCTAGGGGACGATAGGTTAGCCGAACAGAGAAATAAAGGGGGTTAGGGGACGATTTATAGTGGGGAAGAGTAAAAAGATAAAAAGAAAATAAAACAAAAAAAATTAATTGGGGCTAAATTGGTTTTTACAAATCAAGGGAGTGGGTATGTACAGTGACAGGCAAAGGCGATAGGTGGGAGGGAGACGGGTAGGTAGGTCCGAGCCTGCCTTCCGAGTGGCCAGCACCACCGCACTCCCTCCACCAACCTGCACTGCACGGCGAGAGGCCAGCCAACTTCATCGGCTGTTGTTTTGCTGCGAGGCCTGTACCGGCCGGATCGTCTGCAGCTGCTGTGCTTCAAGGCCTGTGCCGGCCAGTTCATCTGCCGGCTGTTTTTACTGCAAGGCCTGTGCCGGCCAGTTCGTCTGCCGGCTGTGTTTGCCTGCAACGGCCTTGTTCTGCAGGCTGTGGTTGCCTGCTGCCTTTGCCATGCCATGCCCACTGCCCTCATCTACTTTTTGCCCCCGTTCAATTTTGCTTTCCCCGCCCTTGTTCATTGCCATGTGCGCCTGGATCGCCGCAACAGTTTGCAAGCTGCAGGGACTGCCCTGTAGGCAGCCGCATCACGGGACCGCATTGGCGGCCCGTGCAACGTTGTTTGCTGCGTCAGATCGTTGCGCGTACTGCAGGGACTGCCCTGAAGGCAGCCGTGCCAGGAGACTGCGTTTGTGCAGCCCATGCACCGTTGTGGTTCACTGTGTTCATTTTAAAAGGGGGAGGCCTTGGACTGCGTGCGAGCAGCCTGCCACGTTCCCTGTCACCTGCATTGCATGAGCCAGAGACTGCATGCGAGCAGCCTGGCTCCCTGCTAACTGTTTTGCTCCCTGCAGAGTCCGTTGATCCTGGGCCATGGTTTAGTGTAAAATTTGTAAGTTAAGGTTAAGATGTTCTGTAAATAAGAGTGCGCCCCCGGCATGTATGTCTTAGCGCCGGCAATTTTATTTAAGTCGTCCGTATGAGTGTGTTTGTTAGTTAGTTACTCAGTCCTCAGGTTATTTATTTTGGGGACACGAATACCATGAATGTCGCACTCAAGGATCCATAGGTAAAAGGCACAAGGGTAGAACAACACATGATTGCACACGAGAATTTGACGACTCGGGACGAGTCTGTAAAAAGGGGAGGGGGTAGTGTTACGGCTGTGGAAATTCGCAAACCACCATTCAGGGCCCGTAGGTGAGATATCTCTAACTACATGTGTAGTTAGCCCAAACCCGTTGTATAGAGAGAATTTATGTGATTCATTCGGGCTGCGATCCTTTGAGTTGGGTGTTTTTCTGTTCTATCTTTATTTTGAACCAACCACGTCTCAACCGCCATCACACAACAACCACCTTAACCACCACGCCAGCCATGGTCACCAACTACAACCACGCTCCAACCCTCAGACAACAACAACGCCAACAGCCACGACCTTTACCTTCACAACTCAATTCCGCAAACATCGCATCACCGCCATTCTCAACGGCACCATAACCATCAACCACCACCGAAAACCCTCCACCACCTTCACCTCTCTCCTTCTACGGCCATTCCCGCACCACCTGTGAACACTGAACGTCGGGCTGTCTCGGGCCCATTCGGCGATTGGTGCCGAGCGCACCGATAGAGCCGCGAGCGCAAATAGCGGCCTTTCCGAGGGAAAATTCGGATCAAGAACGCTACACGCCCACTTTTCCTCCGTCCAATTAGCAAGCGCGGGGCTGCTTGGCCCCACCTCCAGGCGCGTCTGTGTGAAATCGATATATGCAAATTCTAGGATCAGGGGAAGTTCACGCTCCCGTTTCCTCCGACCAATGGGCGAGCGTGGCTCCGCCCCCGAGTTCATCCTGATCCGAATATTTGCATATTAGCTGCTCCTGCCAGCCTATA
>NC_140971.1:827715-885215 GCF_056783735.1 Eptatretus burgeri
ATATATATATATATACATACATACATATATATATATATATATATATATATATATATATATATATATATATATATATATATATATATATATAATGTATGTATGTATGTGTATGTATATATGTAAGTGTATGTTTGTATGGAAATATATATATATATGTAAAACTATGTACAGCATGTTATCTCTAAAAGTTGTGGACGACTTGTGACAAAACGAGGTGGATGAGTTGGTTAAGGTGACAAGAACAAGCCAATTCCATTTTGGTGAAGGTCCGGAATCAGATCCGACCTCTCAGTAGTATACACGATGTAAACTATTCAGCCTGGCAGAGGCATGTTCTGTACGAAGTGCTGTTCCATTTCACCAAAATGTCACTGAGTGATTTTTCATCTGACTGTTTGTCAAATGATTTTTGGGCACAGTTTTCAAGCAGCTTGGGTGTGTGACAAGGACTAATTGATTCAACCTTGGAGAAGATTCGAATTCGGATCTGGATGCAATAAATGTTTTCACATTAGGTCACAAAATTCAACAACCAATTATTTTTGAGGTCAACATCAGCCAAAAGGTCAAACAGATCGAATTTCGAAAAGTCTATTTTCATCCAATTGACTTGCAATTTGAAGAGGATTTGCACATTTGGTCATTTAATTCAACAATGAATTATTTTTGAGGTCAACATCGGAAAAAGGTCAACATTGGCCAGAATTTCTAAAATTGTCAATTTTCATCTGACTGGAAATTTGAACAAGATTTTAATATCAGCTCACTGAATTCAACCACCAATTATTTTTGAGGTCAAATTCTGCCAAAAGGTCAACATAAGCCAAATTCCTGAAATCCTCAATTTTCATCGTATTGATTTGAAATTTGAATGGGATTTTCATCTCAGGTCACTGAATTCAACCACCAATTATTTTTGAGGTCAATATTGTCAGGTCAAGCCAGATTAGATCTGTGGCTTGCTAAAGGTAGCATGTCAGCCTGAACTAACCAGTTTCATGGTCTGGTTGTTGGTGAATAAACCATCTCCCCCACCAAGTTTCCTGGTGAGAAGAGTGTATGATATAGACACCCAGCAGGATTAAAAACAAAACCTGTCAAAGGGTGGAGGAGCTCCTTGTGAGCCGACAGCCATCAATATCTAGTGCTAAACTGTGTCTGCGGACGTCCTCCTGCAGTTGGGCTACTTTTTATGGGGGTGGTGGCAGGATTTGCACTCCGGTCACCATAAAACCCTTCACTCCGCAAAACATTCTAAAAATGCAAAGAAAACTGAAAACGCATGCAAAGAAGACTGAAAACCCACTTCGCATGGCAGCTTACCAGATGATGGGATTGGGGCAAAGCCTTGGGGGCCCCCACTCTTTGATGATAGGAGGAAAAACATGGGGTAACTTTCCCGGGTTGGATTGCAGTCCTGTGTGTCAGGGTGGTGCTGAGGTGTCGTCCACCAGACGGCGGTCTCCTTGGGTTAACCTAAGGGCGGTTCTTTCGGGTGTGTGCCTGGAACGTCCCATCCCTAAGAGAGAATGATCACCTGTCACTGTTATCATCTGAATTAAAGTGTTTGACCATCAGTATTGCAGCACTCTCTGAGGTTCGGAGACAGGATTGCGGCGAGATCATGGCAGGTGGTTACATCTACTATTGGTCTGGTCGCTATGATGGTTACCATGCCCAAGGAGTTGCTGTAGCTGTGTCCAATAAGCTGATTCTTATGGTAATTGAGGTAACACCAGTCAACGAGCGCATTTGAGACTAAGGATTCATCACTCCTTGGGTGTCGTTTCCCTGATCTCTGGATATGCTCCAACTGAGGTGAGTGATCTCATCGTGAATGACACATTGTATGCCATGCTTGAGTCCGTGGTTGATCAGTGCCCCAGGCGAGATACTCTTCTAGTCTTGCGGGATTTAAATGTATCGACTGGAACTGATAGGGATGGTTATGAGACGTTTATTGGTCCCCATGGGACTGGAACTGTGAACCAGAATAGCATGGAGTTCTTTGATTTTGCAAGAAGTCATGGACTTAGGGTGGCTGGTTCCTGATTTGAGCACCCACAAGCTCATCACTGTACTTGGTATACCAACACTGGCAGTGTGGCAAAGGAGATTGACCATGTGCTTGTTGAAGGTCAATGGAGGATAATCCAGAACTGCAGGGTCTACCAGAGTGCTCAGTTCCTCAGTGCTGAGCACCGGCTTGTTGTAGCAACTCTGAAGTTGCAGCTTATATCCGGGAGTATGGTACTATCCCAGCCTTGGCTGGATGTTGGCAAGCTCAAGGATGAGAGGGTAGCTGAGGAGTTTGCGACCAGGCTGAGTGGGGATTTTGGGGGATCTGGGTGCTTTGGGGGATCCTGAAGAGTTGTGGACTGCCTTCACGACCACCATCCTTGATAGGATGTCTTGATAGGATGTCTTGATGCCAGTGGATGTCTTGAAACTCACCATCAGGCGAAGAAAAAATTTGTCTCTCAAGAGACACTGGATAGCATTGCCCAGAGTCGCAGAGCCAGGCTTAATGGCAGAGCTGAGCTGTTCAGTGAGTTGAGGCTTAAAACTGAATATGCGCTGAGGGTGGACAAGGAGGCCTATGTGCGAGGAATCTGTGAGGAGGTTGAGCATCACCAGTGGTCAAGTGGTTGTCATCCTGTTTACAAGGGAATTCGCACATTGCGTTCATCCAAGCCCGTCCGTCAGTGTACTGCAGTAAGAGCGGAGGGTGGTGGGCTCTTGACAGAGGAGTCCGAAGTGAAGGCCCGCTGGGCTGGTTACTTTGAGTGGCTGCACCAGGCTGATCCACCAGCTGTCGAGTTGGATGTCAGGGGTGTTCTATCCCTATTGCTGACCCTCCAATCAACTGTGGTCCACCTTAATTTGTGGAAACACAGGCTGTGCTGGACCGGTTGAAATGTGGTAAAGCTCCAGGGATCTGTGGCATCCATGCTGAACTTCTCAAGGCTGGGAAATGTTGTACTTGTGTCATTGCGTGCAGTTCTGCGCTCTGCCTTGAACACAGGCATCATTCCAACTGACTGGAAGAGGACCCTTGTTGTCCCTCTCTGGAAAGGGAAGGGTGATCGCCAAGACTGCAACAACTCCCGAGGGGTAACACGGCTCTCAGTGCCGGGCAAGGTCTTTGCTTGGATAATTCTTAACAGGGTTCGCCACCATCTGCTGGAGCACCAGCATCCAGAGCAATCAGGCTTTACACCGAAGAGGTCAACAACTGACCGTATCCTTGCTCTTCGGGTCCACACCAAACCCAGACAAGAGTTTCGACAGGGACTGCTTGCAGCCTATGTTGATCGCTGCAAAGCGTTCGGTTCAGTGAATCAGGATGCCCTCTGGAGGATTCTTGGTCTTTGTGGGGTGCCACCAAAAATGATCAATCTAATGTCTGAACTATACACTGGGACTGAGAGTGCTGTGAGATGTGGTGATACCATCTCTGACTTATTTCCAGTGGTTACTGGAGCTCATCAGAGGTATGTACTGGCCCCCACACTTTTCAGCACTTATATAGACTGGATTCTGGGGAGGATGTCGGAGAGATCAAGATGCGGTGCATCGTTCGGGAATGTCAAGATCCCTGCCCTTGATTTCGCAGATGATGCAGTCATCTTTGCAGAGACTCTGGATATCCTTTTGGGGGCCCTCGAGGTGCTGAATGAGGAGTCGGAGGCACTGGGATTATGGGCTTCCTGGGTGAAAACTAAGATCCAGGCTTTCAATGACATATTGGATGCTGCCATCTTGTCTGTACCTGTTTGTGGTGAGGATGTTGAGGTCAAGGAGAGATTCACTTACCTTGGCAGTGATATTCATGTCTGCTGGTTGTGAGCCAGAAGTCAATCCATGTCTCAGTCGGCCCTGGGGAGTCATCGGTTCACTGGATCATGGGGTGTGGCAGTGTCGGTACCTGTGCAAGGGGACAAAAGTCCGAGTCTTTTGGTCCTTGGTGCTTCCAGCCTTGCTCTACAGATGTGAGACTTGGACATTGACCAGGGGGATCTGAGATGGACACTTAATTCCATTGGTACCAGGTCTCTTCAGAGAATCCTTGGCTATCGCTGGTCGGACTTTGTGTCCAACGAGCGGTTGCTGAGTGGGACTCAAATGAGATTTGTTACCTGCATAGTCCGTGAGCGTCAGCTGCGGCTGTTTGGACATGTGCCTCGTTTTCCTGATGCTGATCCTGTTCATCAGATTCTCTCAGCGAGAGAGCCTCGTGAGTGGAGGAGGCCAATGGGCTGACCATGTGCCTCGTGGTTGCAGCAAGTTGATCAGCATCTCAATGAGATGGGGATGGGGATGGGGTGATGGCCAGACGGAGGCCCCTGGAGTACCGGCAGAAAGTGAATGCAGCGATGCGCTGCTCTGATGCATGTTCCCATGCCCGACCTGACCTGATTGGCCAAAAGGTCAAGATTGGCCGCAATTTCTAAAATTATCAATTTTCATCTGATTGACTTGAAATTTGAACAAGATGTTCATATCAGCTCACTGAATTCAACCATCAATTATTTTTGAGGTCAACATCAGCTAAAACATCAACATCGGCCAGAATGTCTAAAATTATCAATTTTCATCGGACGGACTTGAAATTTGAACAGGATTTTCATTTCAGCTCACTTAATTTAACCACCAAATATTGTTGAGGTCCACATCGGCCAAAAGGTCAACATAGGCCTGAATTTCTGTAATTGTCAATTTTCATCTGACTGACTTGAAATTTCACCGTAGATATAAAATCCACTCACTGAATTCAACCACCAATTACTTTTGAGGTCAACATCGGACAAAAGGTCAACATAGGCCAAAAGGTAAATTCGGGCCAAATTTTCTAAAATCCTGAATTTTCATCCGATTGACTTGAAATTTGAAGAGGATTTGCATATTTGGTCATTGTTTTCAACCACCAATTATTTTTTAGGTCAAATTTGTTTTCTGGATTTCACAAGTATCGTGCTATGCACGACATCTTTCTTGTTTGTTTATCCGTTTATGTGCAGGATATCTCAAAAAGTTGTCTATGGATTCGGACAAAACCTGGTGGACAAGTTGGGTGCGTTACAAGGACGAATTGATTTGTTTTTGAAGAATATCCGAATACAGATCCAGACAGAAGTATGCGCTCTACCGATTGCCATTCTAGTTGAGATGATTGGTGTGTATGAAGGCCAGGTAAGAACAACACTGTTAACATGTACTGCAGTTGTCGGTGGAAATTATGTCAGCTGGGGAGCGATCATTGCATGTAAGGTTTGTGGGTGGGGAAGTGATGCGTGTCCCCAGGTGGATCAGGCTCTCAGGGAGAACGAAAAATGTGGAGCTCTGCCATGTCCCGTCCCTGGTCGTACAGCATGTGATTGGATATGGGGAACCCGCCAGGAGGAGGGTTGGTTAGGTTGGCCATGGGGCAGAGGACCCTTGGCAACCACAGAAGGCCAATGGGTGACCCCCTCCAGCGGTTTGTGCAGCAAGGGAAGCTGTTGTTGTGCTGGGGGGCAAGGGCGGAGAGCCCAGGGCTTCTCTCAAAATGGGACTTTGGTTGTGCTGCAGGCAGACACACACACTGCTACACCCCCACCATGACAATAGAGGACTTCCCCACTGCCGAGTTGAGGCCACAACTGCAGGTAATTGAGATGCCATGGTCTTGCAGGTAATGTAATTGTTATTGTTGAAATTGTGTGTGGGAATGTTCCACTCCATCCCATGTGACTTGAAATGTGCTAGGTGAGGCAGGGAGCCCATGAAATTGGCGAGGTGGCTTTTAAATTGGGAATTTGGGCTCAGCTGACAACTTGAGCAGGTGACGTTCCCTGGGGGACGTGGTCAATTAGATGGGATTGTGACTTGGTTAAGTTAATTTGTGGTTTAGGTAGGCCTGTTTGTTTTGCTTTTGTTTTTACCATCTTCTCTCCTTGCCCAAAGGATGCCACCTTCAACAGCGGGTGGCGGATCAAAATTTTGAAGAGTTTGTATATAGTTATTTTGTGCATAACTGCTGTCCATTTTGTTGAAGTAAAGAGGGTAGAACGTTAAGAAGAGTAGTTAAGGTTAGCTGCTGTTAGTATCCCACAGCCCTCTCTAATTTATTTGATAAGGGAGTTAGGTGTGTGTGAGTAAATGCTAAGACCAGAATCTTGAGTTCCCGACTGATAACCTTGGCAAGAGTCTGAGGTTCCGGCGAGGGGGTTGTGTTAGGTGGAAGGTGGGGGGTCCATAGCTAGACTGGTAAGTGTAACATGATCCATGTGTTTTAAGTTAATTAGATTGCTTTATGTAAGTCGTTTTGTTGCACGGAACACTGCAGAGGCAGTGTATGTAATTTATGGACACGAGTCATTGTAATATTGTATGCGTAAACACCTCTTGTTTGTGTGTGTGTGTGTGTGTGTGTGTGTGTGTGTGTGTGTGTGTGTGTGTGTGTGTGTGTGTGTGTGTGTATGCTGTGCGGGGGAGCGGGGGGGGGGGGGTTAAGGACTTCCCTTCACAAAAAGGCACATGTGTCACACTCTCCGAAAAGGCAATCACAATGTGTCTGCCTGGTGTATGCAAACCATGGCGGAGAGATGCACTGCAGGGTCCAGAAGAAGAAATTGACGTTTATTTGTATTAGGGTCGCCCCATGGGCAGGACTCTGCCAAGAAGGACGAGGAGGGGCTGAGAGAACGGACACATCAGAACTCCTAGCGTGGAGGAATCGGAGGAAGAAACACCTTGAGAGAGGGTCACGTGGGCTGGTTCAGGTCGCAGACCCCTTTTATGTTTCTGCTTCGGTCGTAGGGGCTCAGCCCCCGTTTATGTTTAAACTTGCAAGAAAAAAAGATTTAAAACCACATCGAGATTTTATGAATTTATAAGGAGATGCTGATTATTGAAGTTCTTTCCCTTGCTTTGGAAACAAATTTCTTCAGCTTGTAGATGAGACTCGGCACCACAGGCTGTCAGATTCCTTACGATATGAGATGCAGATAACATTGAATTTCTCTAATTGCAGGGAAAAACAAATCAATAAGCTTGATATTTTTCCGAAAAGTATAATGGAGAAATTTAATTAGTTAAGTAGAAGAGGGGGCATCTAAGTCCTCGCAGTCCTGCAAATCCCCAGTTGTACATTTTATCTCATTAAAATCCAATACTGAGCAAGTGTCGTCTGAATTGCATGACTCATGCTCAATAACAATATATTTTACGTCTACAGGAGTGTGGCGGACACTGGGATCGGCTTCACAAAAATCGATTCCTCAGGTAACGGATCAATCTTATTTTTGTGGTTACCTCCTCAGAGGTTTCTGATGTACGAGGCACAACTATTGTTTGACTGTCATCACTAAGCTTGTCATTTACTGATGTACAGTCGGCTGGGATATGGTCGGGAGCTGTTTTTGCTCGATTTCCCAAAGATTGATGTGGCATGGCTTCCTCTGTACATGCAGAGTGTTATCAACGCTTGGTTCTGACTGGCAGAGTGTTACATGTCACTCAAATTCCAGGTTCTGACTTCTGGTCACTTTCACCAGCAATTACAGAAGTTGACCTTACGTCTGTTCCATTACTCCCCTCTTATTTAAGGCCCACCGAGATAGCCTTCATAGACAAAATTGATTTTTATTATCTTGCCAAAACGAAGTTTTTGCAAGATGTTAGTCAGTTTGTATGTTTTTTTTTGTTATTTTTTTTTGTTTGTTTGTTTGTTTGTTTGTCTGTAATCACGTATAAAAAATTCTGCAGAGCACAGTTATCATCAGAAATTTTTGTAACTTCGCATATCAGAGGCCTATAGAGGTCCCTTTCAGCACATAAAATTTTGAAGGTCAAGGTCAAAGGTCAAGGTCACTTTGTCGCAAATCAGGGGAGTCGATGAAACCCTTATTTTTTGAGTAATTTTGATCGGATCGTCTTCAAACTTCATGGGAATATAGTTCATGGTCTGGCGCTCAGCTGATTAATTTTTGGTGGCGATTAGCCTTGACCTTTATGGTTAGCACCTCAGGTCAAATTTTCAAGTTTTAGGAACCATATCGTGTAGTACCTCAAATTGAACACCTCGATGAGTGCTTTCTGGATATGTCAAGCTTGAGACATTATGACGTCATTTGGTGACGTTATGAGGCAAACGCATATTTTTCATGGTTACTCTGTAGAACGACTCTCATCGGAATCTCTCGTAGGCAGATATTCCTCAAGGAGTCGCTCCTGGTGGATAGCATCTCTGTTCACCTCAGTGTGACCTTAAAGAAGTCACACGTGGTCACCTTTTGGCAAGATATGGGTCACCCTGCGGGTGACATTGGTTTTTTATGTTTTTGTTTTGTTTTTTTTTTGCTTGGATGAACGCATGCAAAAATTTTTGCGAGAAGAACACAGCGGAACCTTCAGACAGTGTGACTGGTTTTGGATGAGGGAATAAAATTCCACACTCCCAACGACTCTCATGTGCAGTACAATTCAAGAATGTCCATGTCCTCCCAAAAAACAAGGTCGATTTATTTACAGTATTGCCTGCTCAGCAACAAGGTTAACCACTCAATGAATATTAGCATTTATGAAACTGGCTTCATATAATTTGTGATTATGTCAGTCTTGCAGCAATGTGTGAAACATGGATGTCAGAACAAGCAAAATGAACTAAAACGTGATCAATTCTTCCGTTGCATACCAGCTGGCTTTCTACCATTACCCTCCATACAATGTATTGTACTCAAAATGATGTGAGGAAACATTCATGGCAATACACCCTGCAAACAGAAAATAAAGTTTAACCATCAAAAAATTACTGAAACCATTCCTGATCACCACTCACATCTCTACACATCAACAAAACAACACTAACCCATTCCTCATCACTACTCACATCTGTACACATCGACAAAACAACACTCCTCGTGATCTTACTTATTTCAGTGTGGCAGATCACATCCATGTTTACCCTCGAAAATATCACTATCATACATTTCGTAAATCACACCTCATCATCTAACACCTGAAAATATTCAGAAGACATTTTGGAAGATCTTTTTGATCAATCTAAATTTCACTCTTCAAGTCTGAGCTTTTCCCTTCCTGCACTCCAGGGGTTCACCAGGTTCAACATAATCCCAGTGGGTAAAGAATAATAAGAATAAAAGATAAACAGCAAAGTTCCCAATGTGCAGCTGAATATCCTGGTATGTAAACAAACCGGTGACTCAGGCCACAACAACCCAACTCAATGCGCATCTACATGGCTCCTCTTCCTTCTATTCCACAGAAATCACCTATAATTATCAAATCTGACCATCCACTGTCTATGGGATCTTCTAATTTTGTTGAATTGTTCACAAATTCACAAATGTGAAATTGTTCACAAAATGAAGTTTTTCTTATTATGTGCTTTGCTTTAAGAACCAACTTCTATTCTATACCCTCCCTGGACTTACCGATTCCCTAATCCCACGTCCACTCGGCCTCCACTCTCCATCGCTATCATCCCCTTCAGGAAGCCCCGTTCCAGAGTTGCCGAGAAGATTACGCAAGGCCCGTCCTCTGGCCACGACGCCATCGCCCTCCTCTTCTTCATCATCAGGATCGAGATGGAGCATCAAGGTCTGAAACTACAAAGGGGTTAAAATACCATTAAACAAATTGTAAAATGACGTGTTATAAAAAATGAGTCATCAAGTGGAGAAATCTGTATAGAGTAATAAGTGGGGGAATTTATCACAAATCGAACAAGGTCGCTTCTTTGTATTTCCTTCATATGTGCGGAATGCGCAGCAAGTCCACTCAACGTTGCGTTTCTGGTTTGACAAGGATTTTGGATACAATCAACTCAGACTAAAACTTTCTGTTCCAATTACAGGTGTCTCTCATCCAATGAGAAATAGAATACAAAGAGAACAAGGAAAAAAAAAAGACATAAAATGTCACAGCCCCCATTGTTTTAGTAACTTTGCTGTATGGAGTTAAAGAGCTAGTCCATATTTATTGACAACTAAAATAGCCACGAGTGCACTAGTTGGCCATCTTTGATCAGATCGCAAAATAAAGTTAGGTGCAAGTGTATGCCGTCATGTACTGTGCTTGTGCCATGTTTGAACGAAATCGGACCATGCATGTCCGAGAGATGGTTGGGCACACGTTTAAGTAACAAAATGGCTGCCAGTCTGCCATCTTAGACCTGATCTCAAAAAAACTGACGTGTATATGGAAGCCACCATTCATTATCTGTGTGCCAAGTTTGATCAACATCGGTAAATCCATGTCCGAGGAATGCTTGAGGACGTGTTCAACATCGGGTTTTCTTTTCCAACTAAAATGGCCGCCAGTTGGCCATCTTTAATCGCATCGCAAAACAAAATGATGTGCTTATGTGTACCATCATGTGTTGTCTTTGTGTCAAGTATGAATAAAATTGGTCCATAAATGATATGGTTGCAGACGCATGCATGCACAAACGGACATGAAAATCGAGACCAAATCCATAAGCTCCTGTTTTAGACTAAGTACCTATGGCATCGAAGACCAACTCCACACATGACTTACTGACTTCCTCAACTCTCATAGCCAATGTGTGGCTCTCAACAGAATCCTTTCATCTCCTCTCCCTGTCAAGGCTGGAGTGTCCCAAGGCAGTGTTCTGGGCCCAGTCCTATTCCTGATTCTGATCTGCATCAATGATCTCTGTGACGCTCTGGAAACTCTCTTTATCTATTTGCTGATGACTTCACCCTGTGCCGTGACATCCCTTATCGACAAAACAACACTAACACAAAAGAAGAGGCTTGCTAGTGACCTTGAGTGCCCTGCGGAAATATGGGGGGGGGACATATCACAGACAGAGCAAAGGGGGGGGGGTTGCGAGACTGTGATGCATCCCTCGCATCCTCTCTTATCCCCCATTCCACCCCACACCAATTGTTTGTCCAAGTCTGCTTCTATCTTGGCCTTCAACTCTGCTATTGGTGTTTCCCCCCTCTTTAAACTGTTCCTTTTATCTTGTTGTGTCCTGATCCGTTCTGTTTACCAATACTAGCTCTTCCACGAGCCTTGACTTTGTATCCAAAAAAAGCTTCTCGGAAGAAAATACTTACTTTTGTAATCAGAGTGAAGGCTCGTGGAAGAACAAACCACTGAATGTATCAGGATGTAACAGAAGAAAAGGAAGAGAAGAGGGAGCAAACACCAACAGCAGGGTTGAGACCAAAATAGAGGGAGACTTGGACAAACAAGGGGTGTGTGGAGGAATGAGGGGAAGGAGAGGATGCATGGGGTGCATAAGACAGATACAGAAGGAAACACCATGGAGGGAAAACTGGAGATATGGAAGGAGGCGGTATTGGGGTGGGATGGGGTGAGGTGGGGAGGAGCGGGTGGGTGGGCGGGGAGGGGGTGAACGAGGGTAGAAAATATGATTCTGGTTGGGGGACAATCTGAGATGGTGGTGAACAGCTGCCTTTAAGACTTGGAGGAAAGAATGAGATTGAAGAAAATGTGGAAGTTGGTTCCACAGGTGGGAAAAAAAGAGGAATAAATGAGTGGAGGTGAGCAATGATTCTGGATTTGGGTAGTTTCACCAGGAGGATGTTGATGGTGGACTGTGTGCCCTGCAGAAACCAGGAGGGAAGGTTGGGGGGGAGCACAGAAAGAGCAGGGGGTACAAGACCAGAAAGGAGGTGGAAGAAGACGGAGCAACCACCGACATGTCTGTGATGGTGAGGCAGCAGGTGCATTGACTCAGCTTCGTTATGAGAGATTCCAATGAACTTTAAGGCCTTGGTTTCCACGGCTTTGTGTCCTGTAATACTTCATATATGCTACAAGACTGGTGGCGTGTTGATAGGCTTTTTCGTTGGCACAATTTGTTTCAAAGTAAACAAATCCTCGTTCTTCTATGGGCCTCGATTTTATACACAAAAAAATAACGTAACGGAGTGTGAAAAATCGCACAGCAAAAGAAAAAGAGGAAGAACTGGGTAATCACTGGCAGTGGTGTATGTCATGTGGAAATAAAATGTATTCACTAATAAGGAGATATATATTAATTGTAGAATAGAGTTTATAATATCAATTGTAGGAATTATCGACTTTGGAATGGAATGTGGTTTGTTCAGTGTGAGAACTTTGCTTTAGGAATGAGGGTGGTTATCACCTGAGCAAACATGAAATACGTCTGATCCCTGTGGGGAATTAATTAACCTGTTAGAGCTTTGGACAGCCAAGTGTCGTTTGTGGACAAGATCTCAAGTTGGCTACGAAGTTAATAAAACTCCTAACAGCAAACACGAACCCATTACAATATCCCACAGCTACGATCATGATATTAACTACAGTGATGTGAAATTATTGCTAATCTACAGGTAGTGGACACTAAACAGAGTTGGTGTCAAAGCCACCCAATGCTCGCCTGTGTATACATTTATCGTTTTTAAAAGACGTCTAATAATTAATATTTTTTATAAAGCATTGCAGTGAAGTCTGATCCAAATAATTTTAAAGCAATATATGTATTTGTATATTGTAATCAGTAACAAGAGCGCAAGTGAGCACAATATATGCCCGATCAAGAAGGGATATACAGAATTGTGCTACTACATGGAAAACAGCATCCTGGTTGCCATGGCAACCTCTTTAGACGACGAACGTATGTCGCGACACACCATCTCCACAGTCTGTACCTATGTACCAAATATGAAACGTGAAAGTTGAAAACTTTGGGAGTTAGAGTGCGGGCAGGAACGGATGGAAAACAGCATCCTGGTTGCCATGGCAACCACTTTAGACGACTAACGTATGTCGCGACACACCCTCTCCACAGTCTGTACCTATGTACCAAATATGAAATGTGAAAGTTGAAAACTTTGGGAGTTAGAGTACGGACAGGAACGGATGGAAAACAGCATCCTGGTTGCCATGGCAACCACTTTAGATGACGACCGTCTGTCACGACACACCGTCTCCACAGTCTGTACCGTAGTACCAAATATGAAACGTGAAAGTTGAAAACTTTGGGAGTGAGAGTGCGGACAGGAACGGATGGAAAACAGCATCCTGGTTGCCATGGCAACCACTTTAGATGACGACCGTCTGTCACGACACACCGTCTCCACAGTCTGTACCGTAGTACCAAACATGAAACGTGAAAGTTGAAAACTTTGGGAGTTAGAGTGCGGACAGGAACGGACGGACGGCGACCGGTATCACATAATACGCCCCGATATATATATATATATATATATATATATATATATATATATATATATATATATATATATATATATATATATATATATATATATATATATATATATATATATATATATATATATATATATATATTGGGCGTATAAAAAATAGTGTGGTAGATAAAAACATTAGAAAGGAAAAAAGAACTTGCACCAAAAACTTTAACATTTTCACGCTCACACTGATGCTGACGCTCACGCCGGGGGTATCGCAAAAGCTCTCTGTTCTTCGAACAGGCAAGCTAAAAATGGAAAAACAGGAGTGGATCCGGGTGTGTGGGGGTGCATGGGGTGTGCACACCTACCTTCGGTTTTGCACACATTTCTGTTTCACTTTTACACAAACATATTTTCACGCTAATTTTTATCTCCAAATTATGAAAAAGAAACACACAAGGAAATTAGACACAGGTGGAAGCCATTCAGGCCATCATGCTTGCGGCACATCAACACCACACTAATTTATCAACACCAGATGAAAACAAGAAAATGCAAAATGTTTTTTTTTAATTTTAAATTAAGTATTTTTTGTGGGGGGTTTTTGAAGTTTATTATCTTGCCAAAACGAAGTTTTTGCAAGATATGTGAGTCAGCTTGTATGTTTTTTTTTGTTTGTTTTTTTTTTGTTTGTTTGTCTGTAATCACGTATAAAAAATTCTGCAGAGCACAGTTATCATCGGAAATTTTTGTAACTTCGCATATCAGAGGCCTATAGAGGTCCCTTTCAGTGCACAAAATTTAAGGTCAAGGTCAAAGGTCAAGGTCAAAGGTCAAGGTAACTTTGGCGCAAATCAGGGGAGTCGACGAAACCCTTATTTTTTGAGTAATTTTGATCGGATCGTCTTCAAACTTCATGGGAATATAGTTCATGGTCTGGCGCTCAGCTGATTAATTTTTGGTGGCGATTGGCCTTGACCTTCATGGTTTGCGCCTCAGGTCAAACATATTTGACCTCAAGGTCAAATTTTCAAGTTTTAGGAACCATATCGTGTAGTACCTCAAATTGAACACCTCGATGAGTGCTTTCTAGATATGTCAAGCTTGAGACATTATGACGTCATTTGGTGACGTTATGAGGCAAAAGCATATTTTTCATGGTTACTCTAGAACGATTCTCATCGGAATCTCTAGTAGGCAGATATTCCTCAAGAACTCGCTCCTGGTGGATAGCAGCTCTGTTCACCTCAGTGTGACCTTAAAGAAGTCACACATGGTCACCTTTTGGCAAGATACGGGTCACCCTGCGGGTGACATTGGTTTTTTATGTTTTATTTTATTTTTATTTTTTTTCCAGGGGAGGGGGTATGGGCTTGGTTAAAAAAAAAACACACAACACCCCTTGACGAAACCCCCACTAAGACCACTCCGTACACATTCACCCAATCACCAATCAATGCTCAAGCTACCGAAAAGTCCTGCCAAAATCCCGATACCCCTCTATCTCCATAACTACCAGGTACTTATCTAATTCCAATTTAAACTTATCCAGTTTTTGCTGCCACTACCTTTCCAGGGAGACCATTCCATGCATTAACTACTCTCTGAGTGAAAGTCCCCTACCTTACTACCATCTTAACTCTCCCCTACATTACTCTCAGGCTATGGCCCCTAGTCCGATCACTTTCTACGCTGTTGAATATCATTCATCATCACTTATTTTATCTCTACCTTTCATTATATTAAACATCTATCATATCTCCTCGTAACCTCCTCCTTTCTAGTGAATAAACCAGTCTCCTTCAGCCGCTTCTCGTAGCTGAGTCTAAATGCCCGGAATCAATCTAGAAGCCTTACGCTGAACCTTCTCAGTGGCATCGATGTCCTTCTGGAACTGTGGTGACCAAAACTGCACACAATATTTGAGATGTGGTCCTCACAAAATTCCTGTACAATATTAACACCACCTCTTTTGATTTAAAATGATCCACCTCCGAATACAACCTAAAACCCTATTTGCTTCATCTATCGCTGCCTGGCACTGTTCTACCTGCTTACCTCCCATATCTATTCCCACCCCCAGATCCTTCTCCTGTGTGACACGCTCCAAAATTACCCCTTACATCCTGTAATCTCTATTTTCATTGTTATTTTCCATCCCCAACACCTTCCACTTGCTCAGGTTAAATTCCATCTGCCAATATTTTTCCCAATCTATGAAAGTATCAATACTTCTCCTGAATCTAATCACCACCTCCTCTACTATCCACCTCACCTCCAGGCTTTGTGTCATCTATTGATCCCTGAGGTACCCTGCCACTCACATCTTCCCAGCAAGACATCCTCCCATTCACAGCCACTCTTTGCTTCCTATCACGAAGCCAGTTTGCAATCAAATTATCTACCAGACCAGCCACTTCACAAGCCCTCACTTTGGCTCACAACTACCGATGTGGTACCTTATCAAATGCCTTCTTAAAGTCTAGAACTACTCTGTCCACTGCCTTTCCCTTATCCACCCAATCAGACACTGCTTCATGGAACTCCAAAAGATTTGTTAAACAGGAACTACCTTTGGTAAACCCATGCTGACTACCTTTAATTAGTTTGTATTTATTGAAATGGTTCCTCATCTGGTCCCCAATTAATGTCTCCAACACCTTCCCCAAAAATGAAGTCAAACTAACAGGTCTATTGTTTCCCATTTCTTCTCTGGATCCTTTATTAAATAATGGTGTTACATTCGCTACTCTCCAATCCTCCGGTACCTGTCCTGACTCCAGTGAGCAATTGAAAATATCCATTAACATCTCACTTACCTGTTCAGCCACCTCCATCAATACTCTCAGGTGCATATTATTGGGACCCGGAGTCTCATCGACTCTTAGATTACCGAGCTGTTCCTTTACTTCCTCCACTCCAGCCTGGATCTTCTGTAAAAGCCCTTCCTCACCTCCTTGATAGACACTCTCAGCTATTGGCAATTCTCTTGACTGTTCTTGTGTAAAAGTTGAAGCAAAATACCTGTTTAATAAGCCTGCCATCTCTCTTTCATCACTAACAACTCTCCCGGTGCTCTTCCTCAATGAGTC
The DNA here is from genome assembly GCF_056783735.1 of Eptatretus burgeri. Classification (NCBI taxonomy): domain Eukaryota; kingdom Metazoa; phylum Chordata; class Myxini; order Myxiniformes; family Myxinidae; genus Eptatretus; species Eptatretus burgeri. Next base: position 843,986 of record NC_140971.1, read on the forward strand.
CACACTGGTCCGAACCTGTTCTTTTCGTCTGATATATCATATCCTGATGCTGTGTGTGGACTGTGCTTCCCCGCTGATATACTTTTGGTGGCTTGTACATGATGCTGCGTTGAGCCTGGAGAGTAACTGCTGAAAGCTATCTGTCCGGGTTCTTCCTGCCATCTTTGTTCTTTATTCCTTTCACATTTCTTTCTCTTTTTTTTTCTCACAATTCTCTTTGTATTCTAATTCTTTCATTTTCTTCTCTTTCTATCTTCCATTATCTATCTCTCTAAGGAGAAGTGAATTCTTGCAGAAATTTTTCTGTAAGGCTCACTTGGCTGCACCAGGATGGGTTGGAGGATTGTGGAGTAGCATCTGAAACCCGAATTCTATCTGGGTTCCTCCTGATGACTTCATCTTTGATCCTTACTTCTTCGGGTTCCTTGGTCTTCCGTTGTTTAAAAAATGCCTTGCTGTTATGCTTAATATTCTTAGCCATGTCCTTCCCGTACTCTCTTTTGGCTTGCCGAGGTAGTTTCTTAACTTGGCTGTGTTTACTCCGATAGTGATAAAAATCCAGCTCAGTCCTATAATTTTATCCAGACTAACACATGTCAGTGTGTGTGTGTGTGTGTGTGTGTGTGTGTGTGTGTGTGTGTGTGTGTGTGTCCTCCATAACTCCAAAACCGTGAGGAAGTGCAAGAGTGAAAATTGGATGTTTGGGCTCATTAAAACACCCATTTTGAAGATAATTAACGGCCTTATTTAATTATAACGTTTATCAGGCACATCCTCGGTCACCGCTCTCGATAGGGTCTTACGGCGTATCCCAGGTAACCTCGTTGGGGTCTGAAGCCGCCATGTTTTTTGGCCTGCTGAACCATGCCTTGACTTGGAACAGGCCGCAATGATTTCTTCACGATAGTGTTTTTTTTTTCCACTTTACTCACTCACTTTTGTAAGTGCAATCGTTTTCATACATTTTCGGAAGGTTCACGAGATGCTCTACAGTAAAATAAATCAAATCTGGTGAAAAACATGTTTTAAAATAAAGTTATAACGTTTGCGTGGACTGCGAACCGATGTGATGCATGCACAGATGAGCAGGCAAGATGGCGGATTATCTGCAATGTTTATTTCACACGCGATTAAACTTTGTGATATATCCAGGGTTGTTCTGCATTAAACAGCAACTGTTTTGTGGATAAAGTCATTATTTGAAGGAATTCAATGCATTTATTTAACTGCTGCGGACACGGTGAAGACCGGCTTTAAAGTTAAAGGGATCCTATATGGTATGCAGCCACAACCTGGCCAGTCATTCCGAATCAACCATTTAATTGGAGTGCTTCCTTGAGTGCTTAAGGTGCGAGCCAAGCTCCCTACAGTCAATCGCGGTTCTGTGCTACATCATTCTGAGTGAATTGTTCACTCACTGCGGATGCTTTTGCCACGCCACATCATTCAGAGTGAGTGCTCCGTCATTCAGAGCGAGTGTTTCGTACTCCATCATTCATAGCAAGTGGTTCGTGCTCCGTCATCCTGAGCAAGTGGTTCGTGCTCCGTCATACTGAGTGAGATGTGTTCGGATTCCAGACTCCGGAGAAAGCAAGTTTTCTCCAAGCTTGACTGAGTGAGAGCATATCATCAGATTCTGGTAGAGCCGGCTGAAGTGCACAAGACAGCCATTACCACTCCTTTTGGCCTTTTCGAGTTTGTGCACATGCCCTTTGGGTTGTGCAATTCAGCGCTTCATCGGTGAGGTCATCCAGGGTTTGCCTTTCGTTTATGCTGACATTGATGATATGCTCATAGCCAGTGAGACGATCAAGGAGTATGAATAGCATTTGCAGCTCATATTTGCTCGCTTATCACAGTATGGTACCATTATAAATCCTGCCAAATGTCAGTTTTTGGGGCACTTGAACAACGAGCATGGCATCCATCCACTGGTTGACAAGGTCAAGGCAATCCAGGATTACTTGCAGCCAACATCAGTGCACAGACTACGGGAGTTTCTGGGCATGGTGAATTTCTCCAGGAGATATATCCCAAACTGTGCAGACACCCTTCATCCACCAACTGACATCCTCATGTGACACGGGAAGAAGCCAAAAAGACTTCTGGTTCGGTCCGCCAAATGTGCTGCTGCTTTTACCGCAGTGAAGTCTTCACTAGCAGAGGCCACGATGCTTGCCCATCGTAAGTCAGGTACACCACTACATGTCATGGTGGACATGTCAGAGGTGGTGGAGTATTCCATTTCTTTCTTTTCCAAAATCTTGCAGCCAGCAGAGAAAAGGTACAGCACCTTTAGTCGCTTGTTGCTGGCAGTTTACCTCGCAATCTGCAAATTTTTGTCACGTGCTTGAGGGAAGGCAGTTTTATGTTTACATTGACCATAAGCTGTTAATGCATGCTTTACAGGCAAAACCTGATCGCTTTTCACCAAAAGAGGTCCGACACATTGATTACATTTCTCAATGTACCACCGGTATATGTCATGTGAGCGGTAAAGAGAATACTGCAACTGATGCTCTCTCATCGCTCAATATCAACACCCTCGACACAATAACCTCCATTGATTTCAACAGGCTTGCCAAGGTGCAGCAGGGGGACGAGAAACTTCAGCATCTCAGAGCCAGCTCCACATCGTTCACGTTCAGTGAAGTGCCTCTCCCTATCTCTGAAGGCACTATTGTTTGCAATCTATCCACTGGCAGTTCTCATCCAAATGTTCCTACTGAGTTCAGACTTTGCTTTGCATAATGTATCTCACCCTGGTATCAGAGCAACGCAGCATCTTGTGACTCAATGTTTTGTCTGGTGTGGAATGAATTGCGATGTGATAAACTGCTCCAGAGCCTGTTTACGGTGTCAACGAGTGAAAATACATCGTCAGACGGTAACACCATTCGTTAATTTGCATCTCCTGATGCGTGTTTTTATCACCTGCACATTGACTTAGTTGGTTCTCTTCCAACATCTGGCGGTAACACGTATTCACTCACGTGTGTTGACCGTCTTACTACGTGGCCATTAGCTATTCCAAAACCTTACATAGTGACAAAGACCGTCGCTAAATCTTTCGTTTCCAGATGGGTTGCAGTGTTTGGTACTCCATCGATTATCATCACTGACAAAGGATGACAGTTTGAGTCCACACTTTTCAAAACGCTGACCGAGTTACTTGAAAGTAAATGCATCAGAACTACTTCTTGCCAGCCTGCTGCAAACAGGCTTGTCAAACGGTTCTATCGACAGATTAATTCCTCACTCACAGCACAAACAGACCCATATCGCTGGATGGAAAACCTACCAGTCGTGCTTTTGGTCATTTGTGCCATGGTAAAAAGTGATCTGAGTTGCAGTGCAGCTGAGTTAGTTTTTGGGTCAAAACCGCCTTCCTGGGGAATTTGTTGCTCCGACGAACATTCACACCAGTTTGGAGCCAAAAAATGATGTGGACAGACTGCGAAGGACAATGAATGAGTTACATCACATCCCCACCAGAGCACAGCTGAGTTCCACACATCTGCACAAAGACCTTTTGCCTTGTACCCATGTATTTCTATGAGACGACACTGCTAGGGCTTTTCTGCAACCTTGGCTATACCAGGGCCCCTACCGAGCCATTAAAAGGAAGGACAAGTACTTCTTCCTTGATTTTAATGGGAAGTCTGAAGCAGTCAGTTTAGACAGAATCAAGGCTACCTACATGGATAAAGAGTCTGAAACAACTCATTCTACTGCTGTAGCAGAACAAACTGCAGTTACATCGACTCTTACTGTTCCAGGAGCTGTCACACCTTGACGATTTAGCCAGCGTATGCCGATTTATGAAAAAAAAATTCTAAAACGCTGGCAACACGTCGAATACGTTATGGGTACGTTATATGTACGTTAGGTGCACGCTGAAAAACACTACCATAGGTCGTATTACGCTGGTTTAAACCGTTGTACTTTTTGGTTGTCCAAAAAATTTTGCATGCTTGAAATTTTACGACGTAGTCTGCGTTTGGCTCAAACATTCCGCTACGCTGGCCATAAGTTGAAGGCACGTTATGCGATCGTTGACACACGTTAATTGTATGTTACTCATAAGTCGAAACACGTAGAGGTAACATTCGCGTACTCGAAACTTATTTCTAACCTATGAGTAACGTTTTGTAAGCACGCCACACAAACGTTGCTCACACTTCGCAACACATTACTTGAAAGTTCCTCATACGTCGAAACACATCAAAGTAATGTTTAGGGTACCCGTGACTTATTTATAACCTATGAATAACGTGCTTGGGAATTATTACGCGATGCGTACTATCGTTGGGCATAGGTTGTGGACGACGAAAACACGATAAAGAATCGTTGGTATAACTTATCTATAAGTTATCGAAGCGTTCTGTGTTCATTACGAGTACATTATGCATTTGTCAAAGTCGTTTTTAATACTTTAAGAAGTAAAACAAATAAATATTTCATTGTGGGAATGAGGAAAAAAAATTAGCTGAAAAGAACATCGAACAATGTTGCAAAGTAGTCTCCTATTCGTGGACGATAAGAGGATCCATCATCACCCACACCCTCCCGACCATGCTTATATACTACTACTGACATAGACATACTACTACTACCAATGCTACTACTACAACTACTACTACTATTACTACTGTCATGCACACCAACTACTACTAATAGTATTACTACTACTGATACTACTTGGCATTGACATCTACTCAACATGGAGTCTGGAACAATGATGGGTTCCTCTTGTGAAGCCCATTTGTATATACCAATTCCCCTTAACGCTGCCAATACGCCATTACACGGTAGATGTAAGTTAGAAACACGTTCAGTAAGTGCTGTGGTCGTCCGGAAGACGTCAATCAAATTCGTCAACATACGACAACGTGCGTTTTAGATACGTTACAAATAGGTTCATAGCATGTTACTCAAAGGTTGGAAGCACATTATACTTAGGTTCAAAGCATGCTACACATAGGTTAAACGCACGTTACTCATAGGTTCATAGCATGCTTGTCATTGGTTCAAGGCAAGTTACAAATAGGTTCAATGCACGTTACTCAAAGGTTGGAAGCACATTATACTTAGGTTCAAAGCATGCTACACATAGGTTAAACGCACGTTACTCATAGGTTCATAGCACGCTTGTCATTGGTTCAAGGCAAGTTACAAATAGGTTCAATGCACGTTACTCATAGGTTTCAAGCACGTTAAACATAGGTTCAGAACACGCTACTCATAGGTTAAAAGGACGTTACCCATTGGTTGAAAATTAGGTTACGGGTATGTTAAATAGTACCTTGACGTGTTTTGACTTATGAGTAACCTACAAGTAACGTGTGTCCGTCGTGTGTAAACGATCGTGGAGTGTGCCAGGAAAATATGACAACGCATGCGGAACGTGTTAGCCATACGCCGAGTACGTCGTAAAATTTTCAGCATGCTTGAAATTTCACGACGTATTACACGTACCACGTAATATGACAGCGTACTTCATCGTTTTCCAGCCTACTCTTAACGTATAAACAACTTACCTATACCGTATTTGACGTGCGCCTAGCGTTTTAGACACATTTTTCATAGGCCGGCATACGCTGGCAAAATCGTCAAGGTGTGACTGCGATGTTGACACTTCAAATTCTCAGGCGGTTATGATTTAAATCGGCGTCCGGCAGGTTCTTAAAAGGCTACACCACGAGTTCGCCAGTGATACGTTTAGCGCGCTATGCGTAAGTTAAACTATCGTTGGGCATAGGTTGTGAACGCCGACAACAAGCTAAGCATTCGTTGGTAAAAGTTATCAATAACACAACGAAACGTTCTGTTCCTATTACTAATATGTTATGCATACGACCAACACGTTATGAATACGCCCAAAACTTAAAAAAAAAAAAAACATCAAAATTTCAGCGTACGCCAACGTTTTACATACATTTTTATACGTTGCCATTCCTGGCTAAAACGTCATGGTGTGACAGGGCCCTCCTGTGAGCCCACACATAAGAACACCGAGTTCACCCCCACTGACATCTGCAACAACCACTTTGCCACCAACATCTGCGTCAGACATGAGGAAACTCGTTCCATCAGACGTGTCCATTGGCCTAAGAAATTTGTGCAGGCATTTAATTATAGCTGACACCGACATCATTATCGATCGCCTCTCTTTGGTCATCAATCTAGTCATGAGTCGTTAATTTTTCTTTACATTTTGCTAATTTTTGTAAGAAAGCAAATGTGTGAACACTAGTAGCCAATCAGTGGAGTCCTTCCAGAGAGCCAATAGATCCTTCTAGAAAGCCAATAGATGCAGTGGATACTGCAAGGTTCACTCAACAGAATCTAGTTACCACGACACAATTTGGAGCTCACGTGCTTTTCCTGACGAGCCTTTTCTTGTTCTTATTCACAAGTCACTCAACACATCAATATTTAATGGTGACTTTTGTTTGGCATTGCCAAGAGTATTGTGTGGAGTGGACTTCGTTTTTTGGCTGAACAACCACGAAGACAATGAACGAGTTTTCTCTTCTGCTTGCCATCTACGACGCCATTTTAAAGCAATGGTGGCTTGATGCCAATAAACCCTTTCTTCTTTTCCAAACCTTTGGAGAGACGATAGAAGGAGTAATCATCAACCGCACTTCATTTACAACACGACATTGCACTTAAATTTGTGAGTGAGATTTCTTTTGTTCTAGTTGAAACATCCTCATTACCTGGTTTAAACACATTCATCATAACCACCACAATTAAAGGAATTAACACCACACTGTTATCAGCACTGGTTTCAGGCACAGGTGGTAGAGCTTTCAGGCACAGGTGATTATGTTATCAGCAATGGTTTCAGGTACAGGTGGTAGGATTATCAGCAATGGTTTCAGGTACAGGTGGTAGGGTTATCAGCACTGGTTTCAGGTACAGGTGGTAAGGTTATCAACACTGGTTTCAGGCACAGGTGGTAGGATTATCAGCAATGGTTTCAGGTACAGGTGGTGGGATTATCAGCACTGGTTTCAGGTACAGATAGTGGGGTTATCAGCACTTATTTCAGGTACAGGTAGTAGGGTTATCAGCACTTGTTTCAGCTTGTCATCTTTAATTTCCCATCCCATGGTGGTAACAGCTGGGGTATTTGGTTGACAGGTAGCTGCCTCCATCTACATATGAAAGCTTGGAAGTGAGATTTCAAGATATGTTGTCTCGTAGAATTGCTCATCAGCGGGAGAAGTTATTGGCAGGCTGCTTTCTTGCACAACATAGATATTACCATGTGTGTTGTACACAGATCAGGAGTGTTGTAGATTTTGCAGATAAACTTCTCTGCATTTGACATCGTTTCTTCCATCAGAGGTTCTCCACTGAGACCATCCAGCAGCTGCTTGTGTCCGAATAAGACAATTAGAGTACTTTTATTGGTGTGTCCCAACAGAAATGAGGTGGTGTCGCATCCAGTAAGGGAATGGAATGGATGGTAGGAGAAGTTGGACGGATGAATACTCCAATTTGTGTGCATCGATGATATCTCTCACAGAGATAAACTTTGGCTTCTTGAATGTCCCTGCCTTCAACCACAAGTGTGATGCAAGGAGTACCCAATACCTACATGTTTTGGTGTGCACGTTCCCCTTTCTCCCTCCCCTCCCACTTACACCAAATACAATATCTTGAGCCACACTTAGCAGCAGTACTTACTCTATTTGTCATGACTGTGCTGGGGTCATCATTTTCCTTATCTTCATTGAAGTTAGCATCCGACTCATTCTCAGTATCACTAAACACATTCTAACCACCATATAGCACCTTGATAAACACAAATACACTTCGGGAATGCAGGTAAGTGCATCTGTCTGTCAGGAGTGTCCCTGTATATGGTTTATGACTAAGGATGTCTGTTCTGAGTTTCAAAGCAACATGAACCAATAAGATAAACACATTGTCTGTATAATCTGTGGTGTGAATGTTCATATTGGGCATTCCGTGTCTTTTCTTTTGATGAAGATATTAACTTGTGAATTGGAACATGAGCTAATTTTTTGGGAAACATGACTGTGCATCGATCAGTCTTGCAAAACATGGAATTCATACACAACACAAACAAGTCGTTTCAGTTTGTCGAAAAATGAGGACCTTTAACTTTGGAAAGGAGTTGGAATATCCTCTCCAGTGGTATATATAAGTGAACAGTATCTGCTCCAGACTTCATTCAAATCCAGAATGCTGTTGTTAGGCAGAGATGAGGAATTTCCTCTTTCACAATGCCCCAAAGGGAGTTGTCACATGTTGTTAAGTCCAGACTTCGAGGAGGCCACACTATCTCAGATCCACATCCAATCCATCGTCCACTGAATTTGTCGTCGACATATTCTCTAACTGCGAGAGCATAATGTGTTGGTGCACCATCTAGTTGCAGGATAGCTGAAGATAGCTGATTCTTGACAGTTAAAGACCTCAAAACAGCTGTCAGGGGCTGCTTTTATGACCTCCAACCCTCAACATGGAAGATGTCCAGAAGAACATGGAAAAAAATTCAAATTTGTGCAGAGAATGGAGAGAAGCATACAGATAAATTCCAACTAAATTCTAACTGCATCCATAGGGACTTTGTGGCCACTCTGTATAGCAGTTCAGATGATACTTTCCCTCCACAGCAATCAGGTCGTTGGAGTCAGTCAATGCAATGCTGAGTTTTTTGTCAAACTTTGCTGCCTCCACAATTATATCATTCAGTGTTAAATAAGGACACTGACTGGAGGCTATCTTCCGTTGACATCTGATAACACATGCATAACTCCCAGCGCAGTGGCTTGCCAGAGCTTCGATGTTTTCCATCAACATCACTGTGACTGGTGCTTGGTTCAACTTTGGCTGGAGTTGATTTCAGTCTCGACTGTTTTCCCTTGTCCATGAACCACGAGTATCATGATTTATGCCAACAAAGAGTTTCTTTAGATGCTCCTAAATTTTGAATCCTCTCCATGATGATTCTGTTATTTGTGTCTTTTAGCTTGTGTCTCTGAATGGACATTCATGGAGCTTTTGAAGTCCCTGTGTTCCACCAATGATGTCTATCTTTCTTGTTGTCTTGGCAGATGATGCACATCTACACTAATAAGTGTGTGTGCGTGTGTGTATGTGTGTGTGTGTGTGTGTGTGTGTGTGTGTGTGTGTGTGTGTGTGTGTGTGTGTGTGTGTGTCAATGTCTCCTCCATAACTCCAAAACCATGAGTCCTAGCAGCCTGACACAGCATGCATACTAAGAAAACTCCAAGGAAGTGCAAGAGTGAAAATTGGATGTTTGGGCTCATTAAAACACCCCTTTTGAAGATAATTAACGGCCTTTTTTAATTATATCCTTTATCGGGGCATCCTCGGTCACCGCTCTCGATAGGGTCTTACGGCGTATCCTAGGTAACCTCGTTGGGGTCTGAAGCCGCCATGTTTTTTGGCCTGCTCAACCATGCCTTGACTTGGAACAGGCTGCAATGATTTCTTCAAGATAGGGGTTTTTTTTTTCTACTTTACTCACTCATATCATTGAATGCCTGATCATCATACCTACAAATCGCTGGGTACATTGCAATGCATATAAACACCCGAAGATGGCGGCGTCCGTGGCTTTATTTCATTTTCGCACATGCGATAATATTGAGAATATCTTAAACTAAGAAGAATTACAAAATTTAAGCTCCACAATCGAACGTACAAGCAGCTCCGATTCCTAAAATAGTATTAATGTGTCCAATTCGGACATATTTGACATTCAGGGCGTCTCCGGAAGGTGTATGTTTAAAATGACGGTTCAGTGATTGCTGATCGCGTGCCAAGCGAGCCGTTTCTTATCAACCATTTTGTTGGAATGCTTAAGCCACTTGGTGAGCGTTCCATAATATTTGCAGCGTCACTGAATACTGTATGTCGATTGACTTGAACAAAGTTCGGGGCCACTCACTTGCGTTGTTGGCCATGATGTTCCTCTTTTTATTTTCCATGATGTTCCCCTTTTTCTTCTTCCATGATACGACCCATCACTTTGACATATATATATATATATATATATATATATATATATATATATATATATATATATATATATATATATATATATATATATATATATATATATATATATATATATACATATATATATATAATGGGGTGGTCCAAAAACAGCAAAAAAAAAAATATTTCAGACGTCTCCACAAGCCTTAAATTATTCCACTATGATTCAATAACGTGCATAAAAAATTTAAGTTGATCGGAGGTGATTTAGAGGTCGCTCCATATGACGACTTTTAGTTTCATGAGTTGGTTAAATTAGGGTATTGTCAGGTACGATTACGGGTACTTCTGGATGTCTGAGGTGGAAATGGAGTGCATTTTCGAACTCTATGGGGTCGATTTACTCTAAGAAATGACTGCATCAACATTGAATTCACTACCATTTCGAAAATATGACCTCAAACAAGATTTATCATTACTGGAGTTGAGTTGACTGGATCATGACTGGAGTTGATCATTACTGAAGTTGAGTAACTAATCCTACTCATTTCGATATTTTCTAATCTATAATTAATTTGTTGTCCGTCTAAACATTTCTTAGAGTAAATCGACCCCACTGAGTTCGAAAATGCAGTTCTTTTTCACTTAGAAAGTACAGAAGTACACGTAATCGTATCTGACCCTCTTCTTCTTCTTCTTATTTCGGCTGCTCCCTTTCGGGGTCGCCACAGCGGATCATCCGTATGATCCGCATAGTGATTTGGCACATGTTTTACGCCGGATGCCCTTCCTGACGCAACCCTGGTCGCCTCTTACGACACAGGGATATGGTACACCTATTTTAACCGGGGTATACACCAGCCCAGTATACTGGTACTCATTTCGCCGACCTCGGAAGGATGACTGGCTGAGTCAACCCCCTGGTGTATTAATTCAGTGGCCCAACGGGACTTGAACTCAGGACCTTTTGGATCCCAAGCCGCTGCCCTAACCACTGCGCCAACACCAGGCTGAAATCGTATCTGACCATACCCTAATTTTTCAATCAATGGAATTACAAACTATTAGAATATTTTGTCTCATTTACCAAATACCACGATCATCTCCACCTCCATTGCTGTCTCCACTCCCGCCTGAACTTATTTCTAGCCGGCCCAACATCCAGTGTTTTAGATTCAATGATTCACGAAAATTATGTAAGTTATTTATTTAGTTATTATCTATCTATAATTCCAGCAATGTGTGTGTGTGTGTGTGTGTGTGTGTGTGTGTGTGTGTGTGTGTGTGTGTGTGTGTGTGTGTGTGTGTGTGTGTGTGTGTGTGTGTGTGTGTGTGTGTGTCTGCGACAGCCGTTTCTCGACGACCGCCAGTCCGATCTGATTGAAACTTGCCAGGAATATTGTCGGGGCCCCGCGGATGTGCCTTTTTGAGGTTTGATGTCAATCGGATGAGCAGTTCCCAAGTTACGGCCATTTATCTGTCGACCAATTAAAAGACACGGTGCTATGACATCACAAATGATGTCACAATTAATGTTTATTTATTTATTTGCACGATTGACGGTCCGATCTGGTTGAAACTTGCCTGGAATATTGCTGGAGACCCGCGGATGTGCCTTTTCGAGGTTTGATATTAATCGGATAAGCGGTTCCCAAGTTACGGCCATTTATCTGTCAACCAATGACAAGACACGGTGCTATGACATCACGAATGACGTCACAATTAATTTTAAAATATTAAATTTTTTTTTTTTTTTTTTTGCACGATTGACGGTCCGATCTGATTGAAACTTCCCAGGAATATTGCAGAGGACCCGCGGATGTGCCTTTTCGGGGTTTGATATTAATCGGACGAGCGGTTCCCAAGTTACGGCTATTTATCTGTCGACCAATATCTGCGAGAGAGGGGGACGGGAGAAGGAGGGCTGAGAGTGGGGGCCCGAGAGAGGGGCGAGAGAGGGGGGAGAGAGGGGGCAAGAGAGGAGGGCAAGAGAGGGGGCGAGAGAGGGGGGCGAGAGAGGGGGATGAGAGAGGGGAGGGAGAGAGGGGGTGAGAGAGAGAGAGAGGGACGTCACAATGCAAGAGAGGGGAGAGAGGATGAGGTGAGAGAGGGGGACGGGAGAGGGGGATGAGAGTGGGGGCGAGAGAGAGGGGCGAGAGAGGAGGGGGAGAGAGGAAGGGCAAGACTAGGGGGGGAGAGGGGGGCAAGAAAGGAGGGGAGAGAGAGGGGGGCAAGAGAGGGGGGAGCAGAGGGGGGCAAGAGAGGGGGAAGAAAGAGGGGGGCGAGAGAGGGCTGCACATACTGGCACTCACCTACGGGCCCGCCCCTACAGGCCCGTACTAGTTATATTAAATTATGGTATGGTGAGATGTGAATCCGTACACTTCTGAACTTCCAAGGTGAAAATGGACTGCATTTTCGAACTCAGAGGGGTCGATTTACTCGAAGAAATGTTTAGACGGACAACAAATTAATTATAGATTAGAAAATATCGAAATGAGTAGGATTAGTTACTCAACTCCAGTTATGATAAATCTTGTTTTCGGTCATATTTTCGAAATGGTAGTGAATTCAATGTCGATGCAGTCATTTCTTCGAGTAAATCGACCCCATAGAGTTTGAAAATGCACTCCATTTCCACCTCGGACATCCAGAAGTACCCGTAATCGTACCGGACCATACCCTAATTTATTCAAGTCACTAGCATAACCCGCGCTCTCGCGACATGTTGGGTGGGTGTGTTTGAGAAAGGAACTGATGCAGAGTATCAGTAGTAATTTTACTTTAATGCAGTAAGTGGAATACGATTTCACTGTTTCAGAACCATTTTATTTACTTTTTTTGTACCATGCACCTCATATGGTCTTTGAGATAATGTAAGCCGAATATCACGTTACTCGAGCGCAGAACAAAGTCGAAGATAGCGCGACACGAAACCACAAACTATATAGATATATATATATATATATATATATATATATATATATATATATATATATATATATATATATATATATATATATTAAATGGACACATCTCAAATGGACCGAGCTTCGTGATGGCGGACAGACGGTCTCTCAGGTGGTGCCTCATCGGCTGAAAATGTGCAATTTCATTTTTAGACGACATCGCTTTATTTAACTTTTTTGTGCAATGCGTTTTCATTATCTACCCATTACTTCGACATTCATGTACATATATATATATATATATATATATATATATATATATATATATATATATATATATATATATATATATATATATATATATATATATATATATATATATATATATATATACATACACATACATATAAAAAACCTCCATCGACCTCGTGTTTGGAATTCCTTCATGTTGGTTTGAGCAGAGAAAAGCGTTTGCCGACATTTTGTGTTCTCTTTGGATTGATATATCTCTGAATTGCATTTTGTTATTTTTTCACTTGAATTCCATATTTGAAGAATTATATTGAAAAAGTTAGCCTTTGTGGTTCTCCTTTTTGTATACTTTATCCGTATGGAACTTGGAACGGGCCTTGTTTTCCCTCACCCGGTGATTTAACAAGCTCAGCGGCTAACCAACACCTTTTAAATGTGAAAAAACAAATTTTACTGATGCTTTAATGGAGTCGGGTACAACTGGAACATATGACGTCAATAATTAATGCTCGGGTGACAATACCTTGGTACGGCCAGGATGGAGGTACAGACGTACACGTACAGAAGGTTTAACTTTTAACCTCAGCAGCGTACGAGCGATCGTGTTTTCCTTTGTCCTCGCAGCTGTATCTAAAGCAGTTGGTTTTCTTTATATGAACCGGGTTTGCTTTAGAATCATGAGGAGTTTCTTTTTGTGAGTTTCAAAGCTGATAACACACAATTTCTGAGCCGTTTACCACATTAACACGTTTTTAAAATTGCAGAGCCATTTTTTCTTACCCATCGCATGACGATTGGAAGCTGTTTATAAATAATAATGTTTATGCAAATCTTGAAACGACTACAATGCAATGTTGTTTTTATAATCATTCGTTGAAATTCCCCCAAAACAATGGTGAAAACTACTCAAGCTTTTTGGGTTGTATACAGTGCGTACTGTAGTCGGTAATCACACTGACTCCAACCTGCCGATTCCCCAAAAATTGCCGATATTGGCCAAACACGTGTGTGTGTGTGTGTGTGTGTGTGTGTGTGTGTGTGTGTGTGTGTGTGTGTGTGTGTGTGTGTGTGTGTGTGTGTGTGTGTGTGTGTGTGTGTGTGTGTGTGTGTGTGTGTGTCGTTGATTGGTATCTACATGGAGGGTTTCATAATGTGGAATGGAGTCCTTCCAGGGCAGGCTCAAAGCATCCACCTTCATTTCGGTAAGGGGGTCACAATTCATGGACCAAGCTGTGAAGCTTTCTGTTTTCAAAGTTTTGTGCCGGTTGCTCTCTCAGGGATCGTCAATGAGCCCGACAGCTTCCAACTGTAGTAAGTTTGTAGTGACATTCCCAGCGGTTGTGTTTAATATATCTGTGAGGTTCTTTGTCATCATTCCTGTCATCCAAACTATCACTGGTACAACTTTGGCATTCTTCTGCTTCCAAGATCTATTCACTTCATTCTTGAGGTCTTGGTATTTGGTTATTTTCTTAAATTATGCAACGTTAGTCCATAATCACTGGTATTAACACCTCACTTTGCAATGTCTTCTCTTTTTTTGTATCTCAGTATGATATCTGGTTGCAACGCTTTGTTTTCGATGTTCACGCTCAATGGGATCATTAGGTCATATGTGAGCGGGAGGTAATTACATGTTTTCAGTGATTGCTTTTGGTTCATGTTCCCACAAATTCTCTGGAACTGGGACATCAAAGTTTTTGCAGATGTGCCAGCAGATTACATAATAAACTCTGTTGTGTTATTATGTGTACAGCTGTTCTGAAAATGTTTTTTTTTTGTGTTTGGTCATTAAGCATAATATATCATATATATCATATATATATATATATATATATATATATATATATATATATATATATATATATATATATATATCTCTCTCTCTCTCTCTCTCTCTCTCTCTCTCTCTCTCTCTCTCTCTCTCTCTCTCTCTCTCTCTCTTTCTCTCTCTCTCTCTCTCTCTCTCTCTCACCCCCTCCTCCCTGCAGTGAAAAGCAACATTTGGCGAGGCGTCACTCTCCCCCCCCACCTTCTTTGCTCTTTCCCCTTGATGGCTTACTCTCCCCTCCCTCCATCCTCTCCCCTCTTTCCTCTCTCTCTCCCCTCCCTCCTCTCTCTCCTCTCCCCCCTTAATATCCACGTCAGTGAAGTGATGGGTTGTAGTTGCTAGTGGAGAATACGACACACGTCGGCCTCTTGAGACTAGATGTGGCTTCCATTGTTACTTATTAGCTGAAGATCACCTGTAAATATATAAAGAAATGATGTCAAGGTAGGATATTTACTAAGTGCAGCCAAGACAGATTTGAATATGACGTTGCAGTAAGGAAAATGTTGGAGAAAGACAAGCGAGGTTGAATGGGGAGCTAGCCCCCCGGCGCTCTTGTAGGTTCAAAGCAGATAAAGACCGCCATTTCGTTTTTTTGCAATTTTGAGGGTCAAAAGTTAAAATCCATCTTGGTACACAGCATTTTCAGACCCAGCAGGTCAAAATCATCGAGAAACTGCGATATAGTACACACAATTCTACCTCAAAATGGCTTGTCAATTAATTTTTAGGACTGGTTTGAAGATTTGGTCCTTGACGAATGAAAGAACTTCAAATTCCTCCACCACTCGACTGTGAATGACATTCTCCACAGAGGATGCATTCTTGAAGAGGAGATAGTATACCCTCCATTGTGGGACTCTGTGCGTCCTAACAAGTTGTACGTGAGGAACGACGTTCCTACAGCTGTCGTGAAGCGTTGCCGGTTTGATCACAATTCAACACAATATGGCCGAGCACAGAGAGGCCGCCTGGAAGGAAGCAATTCACACATTACTAAATGGGTTAGTCTTCTCCTTTGCTTTATGTTATTCATTCCTGGTTCCATCAAAATTACCTGATGGCAAGAGTAACCTCAATGAAACATTGATTACTCCTTTTGTATGGGAAGAATACTCAATGTTTAATGACAATTGAAGTTCATTGTTTGAGATTGATGATATCCATGTACCATGTGATGTGATGAATAAGTGTATGAATGAGCCATTGAATGGAAACGGTGAAAATAGACTGACTATTTCTTACATGAGGTTCGACTCCGCCATTTCTTTGCACATTAATAGTATGAGCTGAGATACCTTAGCAATAGAGTTCAGATCGAACATCACCCAGCTTCTGCAGAACACCATAACCATGCCCCAAGCAAATGATGTTATCCGCAGCCACGTGCCGCATACAAAGGAAGTAGTAGAAGAAAAAGAGCAGATGGCGTAACTGATTTAAGCCAGCTGGCTTCAAAAGAGTCTGGAAGGGCTTTGGGGATGGTTGGTAACACCCATTGTGTAACAGGTGCTGCACCTGGTGGTTATGGAAATGGCTATGTCTGAAGGAAAGCAAAGGTAATGTGTCTGAGTGTCGTCGGGAGATGATCAGTGTTAAGCTCTAGGCACACTGTTGTGGCACAGCATTATGTCCAGGTGTTCATAGGCTTTGGCGACTGCACAGAGCAGGAAGGTGGAGGTGGCATTCCTTCTTGGTGAACATGTGCTCACCAGTAGGCATTGGCAAAAGGCACAGCCTCACCTTCGGTCTTACACTCAGTGACGCCATGAAAAAAACCATAATTATATTTGAGGCTTGCACCGTGAACAACATTTCCATCCGTTGGGACCATTCTCTGTGCAGAGTGTTGGTGCTGCCGAAGCAGTCTCCTCGGCTATTGAGCACAATCCTGGGCGGGTCACCACTCAGACACAGAATTCTCAAATGGCTCAATCATCCCAGCAAGCTGGTACTCATTTTGCCAACCTTGGAAGGATAACAGGCAGAGTCAATCCCACCTGGTATTAATTCAATTGCCAAGCGGGATTTGAACTCAGAACCCAAGGAGACCAAGCCCGCCACCCTAACCATTAAGCCAACACCAGGCATGTTAACAACATTTGCTCGAACACTTTTGCCACTGCAATGCATCACAAGTGCCACAACAACGTGGCCCCGATTACAGCCATCATTTTGGGAACAGGTGATGTGAACTTGCTCAATGATTTGTTGCACTCACACAGCACCAAATGGTCTCACCATGGGTCCTCACGAGACCCACTGATCCAATAACAATATCCTTGTCACACTGATCTCTCTAATCAATCCATCTCTCCAACCTCCCAATTCCCGTTATTTGCCCCCATTACCTTTTGTGCCCAAAACACACAGTTTTCAGAACTTTCAGAGCCTCAGGCCAATGATTTGCAATTGCTTTGCCTATGAGAGGCAAATGAGGTACATTAGGGGAAAATGAGGTCCATTCGCCAGGTTCCTTACGGGAAACCTGACCAATTGGTTCATTTAGCAGTACTTCAGGCAGTGTTCTGAATATGAGGCCTCACAAAGTTACCTCATCATTCTCATGGTATGCTCTGGGAATGTGGTTACCATGGAAACGAATGTGAGTTTGGCGTGCTTTATCTTGTTTTTAACCTATTTCATGTTTGCACGAGTTCACCTTCCACATTCCTGTATGCTTGTTTCAATGTAACTCAACGTTAACAATGTAGATGCAATTTCTCCAACAAAAATTAGCATAATGGGTTTGAGGGTGATAAAACAAATAATACCAGAGAGTTGGTGTCAAAGCCACCCAATGCTCGCCTGTTTATACATTTATCGTTTTTAAAAGACTAGTCCAATAATATTTTTTATAAAGCATTGCAGTGAAGTCTGATCCAAATCATTTCAAAGCAATATATGTATTTGTATATTGTAATCAGTAAAAAAATAGTGTGGTAGATAAAAACATTAGAAAGGAAATAACTTGCACCAAAAACTTTAACATTTTCACGCTCACGCTGACGCTGACGCCGGGGGTATCGCTATAGCTCTCTGTTCTTCAAACAAGCAAGCTAAAAATGTTGATGATTAAAACTTGATATTAAAATAAATGTATTAAACCTGAAATAGAAAATGTACTCAAATATGATATGATTTTATATGCTTAAACATGTATCTATTAACATATTTATATCTTTTCTTTGTATGGAAGGATCACCTGACCAGTAAAACTGTGATGGCTGGTTGACCTCCCAGTAAGACAGATTCAGTATTTCCTATTATTTAAATATATGTTCAAGGATTTTATGACATGATAAAATGAAGCACGAGCAAGCTGGATGGGGAATATGATTTCAGTACAACTGGAATGTGGTTCTAAGTAAAGTCCAGATGTATTCACGAAGCTCTAAATTGCTTCAAGATAGTATGTTTCCCCAGTCTGTTGGAAGCAGACTGACTTTTGACCTACATACTCTCAAAATTTATCATAATACCCAAAAGAGTTGTGTTTGACGTCATTCTATCATTCTGAGCGTCATTCCGTGCCGAAAGAGAACATACACATATGGGATTGAAATATATGCCACAATTCTACAACCAAATCAAGCTGGCGACTGCAGGGAGGTTGAAGATGAGCCCACCTGGAAATACCAAGACCAGACAAGGTGGCGCCAGTGCTTGAAAATGATTAAAAAAAAAACCTGTGCCTTACTGAACACTATATTAGAACTAAGATTCTCCATGCATGGCAGAGATCTGGAGCAAGTCAGTATTCAGATCACTCCATATGCATATGAGTGTTTGTTTATGTTATTTGTTAAATAAATGTTCAATTGTACAGATAACTTTGAAAATTATTCAACAACCCCAAACTACACAAACATTCTTTACCTTATACACTCATCCAGCAAAGGTCAGGATTATTAACTTTAGAGAAACAACAATGCATCAAAAACTCATTCCCACAGCATATGGCAATCAATGAAAAGTATTTCAATCAAACCCCATTTTCCTAACGGTACTTACGTCCAAAAACTGTCGAACAACGCGTCGACGAAACGCCGATGAACCTGAACCTGCTTGTTGTTCATTCTTCACAGACTGGTGGGAAGGATTGGTCGTGCACAGGGTATTTTGGAAGTCCAGCGTCTGCTGTGGATGGAATCTCGTACCTTGCTTACGAGTGACAGTTTTATCGTAAACCTTGGCTGATTCTGTAGGTGAGTAGCGCTGAATTTTACTGGTGAAATGGAGAAAGATAATGATAAAAGTGAGAAAGAGGAAGGAGGGAGGGTGAGGTGCATGATGAGTGGACAAAAAGAGGAGAGATATAGAGGAGGAAGCAAGTGAGAATGAGAACAATAAAAATGTAATTTTTATTCTTCTCATTCTCACAACGAATCATCATTTACTTTTGAATGTTTGAGAATTTAAACAAAAACAAGTAACAAATTAAAATAACACTAATAACAGGGAAACATTAACTTACAACTTTCATTTCAACATCAAAAGCACTGAAAATACCAAATGAATAGTCTGTGCACAAGGTAATTAACCATAACCGACTGTGGTTAAATAGTATAAATGGTAATTGAAATATGAGACAATAACCGACTATGGTTAAATATTATAAATGGTTAGTTTGTAATGTAAGGGAGACAATAACTGACTGTGGTTAAATATTAAAAATGGTTAGTTTGTAATATAAGGGAGACAATAACCGACTGTGGTTAAATAGTATAAATGGTTATTGTAATACAAGGAGATAATAACAGACTGTGGTTAAATATTAAAAATAGTTATTGTAATATAAGGAGACAATAACCGACTGTAGTTAAATATTATAAATGGTTAGTTTGTAATATAAGGAGACAATAACCGACTGTGGTTAAATATTATAAATGGTTAGTTTGTAATATAAGGAGACAATAACCGACTGTGGTTAAATATTAAAAATGGTAGGTTTGTAATAAAAGGGAGACAATAACCGACTGGGGTTAAATATTGTTACGTTTGAGGGGGGGTATGCATTCAAAGGGTAATTAGGATGTTTAATTAGGTATGCCATGCTGTTCGAGTGTACCAGGATCTCGATGTAATAAGTAGCAATTCAGTGGTGATAAGTTGTCTAGTAAATGTCCATTTCTTCAAGGGGGAAATGGTAATTGTCGCGTAATTAGTTCGGGAAACGGGTTAGGGTAAGTGTGTCTGCGTAAACCCCTTTTAGTATTCCCTGGAGGCTTGCCGTGACGTCACAGGACAGTGCTGCGGATGGCTCCGCCCCGTGATCACGATTGGCGGAGGGCGACGGCGGAGGGCCAATGGAATGGCTCGATTGGAAGTGACGAGGACGCGAGGATAAAAAGGCTCTGTTCGGGGAAAAGGCGAAGAGGAAGAAGATCGGTACAGAAAAACCGTTTTGGTGGAGGTTGTTGTGCTGGGAGCGTGCTGTATTGTTGCGCTGATTCGATCCTGGTTTTCATCGTATCTCGAGGCCCTGCTGTGCTTCGTGCCTCAGCTCGGTTGGCTCTGGGGTTCTGCTGGCTCTGAGTACGGGGTCGAACGGCGGGTGGACCTGCCTCCCCCTCCTGCTCGCAACTTGGCACCAGAACTGGTTCCCTGGCGGCTGTGAGCGGACTTGGGCCGACACCAGGAGGTCGACAGTACCACGGTGTCTCCTGCCCCTGACGAGCGCAACGCCAGCTCGTCCGGCGTCAATCCAGGGACTGTTGCGTCCGCACCACGGGCCAGCCTGACCACTAGGACCAGCTACGTTGTGTGTGTGTGTGTGTGTGTGTGTGTGTGTGTGTGTGTGTGTGTGTGTGTGTGTGTGTGTGTGTGTGTGTGTGTGTGTACCTGGCACCTTAGAGGGTTTGAGATTTGTATATTCATTGGAATTGTCTATGTTTTCCCCACGCCCGAACCCACACCACCATCCCGTCGAATCGCCCCGGATCCCTCCTCTTGCCGAGTCTTGTTATTTCTGGTTAGAGAAATAAACATCATTAACTCAGTGAAAAGCGACTCGTGCCACCTTCCTCGTCCCGTTTGCGGTAGAGCGATTGAAACCGCCATCTTTGGGTTATAAATAAATAAACCGCCTCCATCGTTTCGGCTCATTCTACGTTGGCGGGACTGTTCAAGTCCCGTGAACGTCACATTGGTGTCAGGAGTGGGATGTTCGAACCCCTCTAAATTATATTCGGTGTCGGGAGAATATACCAGAACTGAAATCTCGCCATGGATTGGAATATAAAATTACTACAGAAAAGCGCGGGGAAATTTTGGCGGGAGTTTTCAAATTAAAATTAATTGGCGGCAAACGGGACTTCTGCACCATGGCGGATGTGCAGATGTTTGAGGAGGAAGGCCACGTGTCTCGCAGCGAGTCGGGGGAAGAAGGGAGAGACGGGGGTCGGATCGAAACCTCCCCCATTCCGAGCGTGGACTCAGAATGGAGCCGGCAGCGCCGGAAACCGGCGCGATGTCGATCCAGACAATGTTGGAACGTTTAATAGGGGACATGACGGCAAAAATGGCAAATCAATTCGTGACACAGAGAGCAGAAATGACGGCACAGAGGGCAGACATGACGGCACAAATGGCAGAAATGACAGATCAATTGGGGGTAATGGGGGCACAGTTGGGTGCACGGATTGATTTAATGAGGGATGAATTGGGGGAAAAGATGGAGAAAATGAAAACTGAGATGCAGGAGTGTGTGGATGTTCAATTGGGGGAAATACAAAGTAAATTCGAGGATATATTGGAGGAAACAAAGGTAGAAATTACATTGGAGGGGGAAAATATGCGAAAAAAATTGGTAGATAAAATTGATGCAGCGAACATTCGGGTTGATAAAGTGGATGAAAGCCTGGAACGTCATCGTGCCTGTGTGGATGCTCGTATGCAGCTGCAAGTAGAAGAGTGGGGAGAGCTGAGGAAGCAAGGGATGAATTTGGCGGAGGAGGTAAAAGGATTGGAGGCTCGTTTGGACGAACAAGATAAAATTATGAGCCAAGATGAAGTCTTGGATAAAGGCCTGGTAGAGCCGTCTTTTGTAAGTAGAGTGTCCGGGTTGGTTGAGGAGCAGCTACAAACTCGCGACGGAGCCTTGGAGGAGGTTGTGCGGGCCCAGAAGATCCTGCGGGAAGAGGTGAATCAGTCCATTCAACGTTTGGAACAGGAGGCAAAATTGACCCATGAGACCCTCACCACAAAACATCTTTGGCCACAGTGGGCTCCGAAATTGGATACGCAGCCACAAGGGTGTTTGATCCCTGGGCTGGATTCGGACAAGGGAGAAACTGAGAAGCGGGCCACCGTAAAAGTGATCCCCCTGGTAAATTTTGACGGGTCAGGGAGCCTTGAAGCTTTTCTGACGCAATTTGAGTGTATTTCCCGACTAAACGGGTGGAATGAGCGGGAACGTACAGGGAATTTGGTGGCAACGTTGCGGGGACCAGCCGCAGATGTGTTAAATGTGATCGCGGAGGGGATGTTGACCAGCTCCCACATTTGCGAGGCGTTGAGCCGTCGGTTTGGGTTCGCAGCGAACTGTGATCTGGTGCGGGCCCAGCTCCAGCACCGCAGATTAAAGCCGGGTGAGACAGTGCAGGAGCTGGCACAGGACATTTACCAATCAGTCAGGATCGCGTATCGGGACCTTACAGTGGAGGCATGGGACAGACTGGCACTAGAGAAATTTTTAGCTGCTCTTCCTGACCCTGAGGTCCGAGCGCTAGTGGAGTTACAGGATCCACCCACCGTGCACCGAGCGGCCGAGTGCGCAGCCAGGCTGGCCTCGTGGAGTCGGCTGGGTCGGGTGCCCGAGAGGCCATCGGTGACGATCCGACAGGCGGAGATTCGGGATCAGGGAGGGGGGCTGGGAGAAAATGGCATTACCCAAATGTTACAGGAAATTTGCCAGAAACTGTCAAGTTTGATAAAGGGTAATTCGGCAGTAGGTGCGCCACAGCGGCGGAGTCCAGCCCAGCCAATAGAGCAATTCGATTATGGCCGAGGGGGTCCGGAACCGGAAGAGACATTACACAGATACCCACGGGGGCCTTTTATGGGGAGTTGTTTCCGGTGTGGGCGAAGAGGACACATGCAACGATATTGCCGGTACCCGGCGATGGAGAGACCCTCCAATAGACTTTCAAGCCCAGAGAGGATGAATCCTCCTGCTGAACCGCCAGGTCTATCCGAGGTGCCCTTACATAGGTCGAGTCCGGAGATCACTGTCGGGGGTCGGGGAAACTAGATCGGGCTGAGCATACAGGGCCATGCTTGGCTGGTGAGATTGTGGCGAAGTGCCCTCCCTTGGTGAAAATAGTGAATTGTGGGAAAATTGGCATGGGTTTGTAAGTTCTGCTGGGTTTTAGAGTGACAATAGGGACAGTGGGTAATTGGTAACAAAGCGGGCACGAGTGGCTGTCCAATGGCTGGTGCGTGGATCGGGTGAGGAAAAGTGCTGTGTGAGTTGTTTCAAGTTAAGAAGTGAAATGTATGGTGCACACGTTGACTTTTTATTGGACATGGTGTGGTAACAGGGAAGGTCATGGTCGGTGAAGTGTTAGAAATGCAGGTGTCACATGTAAGGCCGATGGGGTGGGGGAGTCATGTGGGTTTTGTGGGTGGGGATGATGTGCTTGTTCGCAGCGATTGCTGAAGCTCACTGTGAGTGGGAATTGCGACCCCCTTCAAGGTGATTCACCCCTGGTGGCTAATGGTGACAGTGTCTGGAGGCAACTGGGAGAGGGTCTGGTTGGGCGACCAAGGCGGGTAGGACCTTGGCGACCCAGGAAGGCCAGAGGAGCCAGTGAGACCCCTTCCAGTATGTTGTACGGGGTTAGAGCTGATGGCTACCAGGGGGGTGGGAATCAAAGGGAGCGGGGCGGAGAAACGTCCGGGTTGGACTAAAGCCTACCTGTGGGCATGGTTGCACCTGAGATGCCCCCATCATCTTGTGGTAACCCACCCCACGGCCATGACGGGATCCAGCCTGCATCATTAAAATGGGGACCATGACCTAGAAATGTGATGATGACACTGGTGTGAGTGTTGTGAAGATGTGTGAGTCCCACTCGATCCCGCACAACTTGACATGTGCAGCAAGGGCATGATGTCCGCATAGTTTTGGGGCGAGCAAATTTGAAAATTGGCTCCCCAGGTAACGCTGGGTTTATTAGCATCCACTGGGGGACGCGGTCAAGTGTAAATATCCCGTGAATAGTGTCGTTAAGGCTTAGAGTAGGAATGTAAAGTATAAGTGTTGTGTTTTTTTGTGGAACCTTTTGTTTCTCCTCCCCAGATCACTGGAAGAGTGTTGGGCAAGAGCGATGATCCAGAGGATGGAGTGCAACTTCGTTCAGTGCTTTCATGTGATAAAATTAAAAAAAAAAAATGAATGATTGTTTAGGTGAGGATAAGGCCATAAGGGGGTAGTACATTAAGCAGGATAGGTAAGCTAGCTGCGGCTCGCTGCCCATTGCCCCTCCTACTTTATTTTGTTAGGTTAATTAGGTGTGAGTCAGTAAGTGTTAAGGCTGGTATGGTAGCGCCTGTGATATACCTTGCAGGAGCTGCGGTACCAGAGGAGGGGGCAGTGTTACGTTTGAGGGGGGGTATGCATTCAAAGGGTAATTAGGATGTTTAATTAGGTATGCCATGCTGTTCAAGTGTACCAGGATCTCGATGTAATAAGTAGCAATTCAGTGGTGATAAGTTGTCTAGTAAATGTCCATTTCTTCAAGGGGGAAATGGTAATTGTCGCGTAATTAGTTAGGGAAACGGGTTAGAGTAAGTGTGTCTGCGTAAACCCCTTTTAGTATTCCCTGGAGGCTTGCCGTGACGTCACAGGACAGTGCTGCGGATGGCTCCGCCCGTGATCACGATTGGCGGAGGGCGACGGAGGAGGGCCAATGGAACGGCTCGATTGGAAGTGACGAGGACGCGAGGATAAAAAGGCTCTGTTCGGGGAAAAGGCGAGGAGGAAGAAGATCGGTACAGAAAAACCGTTTTGGTGGAGGTTGTTGTGCTGGGAGCGTGCTGTGTTGTTGCGCTGATTCGATCCTGGTTTTCATCGTGTCTCGAGGCCCTGCTGTGCTTCGTGCCTCAGCTCGGTTGGCTCTGGGGTTCTGCTGGCTCTGAGTACGGGGTCGAACGGCGGGCGGACCTGCCTCCCTCTCCTGCTCGCAACTTGGCACCAGAACTGGTTCCCTGGCGGCTGTGAGCGGACTTGGGCCGACACCAGGAGGTCGACAGTACCACGGTGTCTCCTGCCCCTGACGAGCGCAACGCCAGCTCGTCCGGCACCAATCCAGGGACTGTTGCGTCCGCACCACGGGCCAGCCTGACCACCAGGACCAGCTACGTTTTGTGTGTGTGTGTGTGTGTGTGTGTACCTGGCGCCTTAGAGGGTTTGAGATTTGTATATTCATTGGAATTGTCTGTGTTTTCCCCACGCCCAAACCCACACCACCATCCCGTCGAATCGCCCCGGATCCCTCCTCTTGCCGAGTCTTGTTATTTCTGGTTAGAGAAATAAACATCATTAACTCAGTGAAAAGCGACTCGTGCCACCTTCCTCGTCCCGTTTGCGGTAGAGCGATTGAAACCGCCATCTTTGGGTTATAAATAAATAAACCGCCTCCATCATTTCGGCTCATTCTACGTTGGCGGGACTGTTCAAGTCCCGTGGACGTCACAATATTATAAATGGTTAGTTTGTAATGTAAGGAGACAACAACCGACTGTGATTAAATATTATAAATGGTTCGTTTGTAATATAAGGAGACAATAACCAACTGTGGTTAAATATTATAAATGGTTAGTTTGTAATATAAGGGAGACAATAACCGACTGGGGTTAAATATTATAAATGGTTAGTTTGTAATGTAAGGGAGACAATAACAAACTGTGGTTAAATATTATAAATGGTTAGTTTGTAATATAAGGAGACAATAACCGACTGTGGTTCAATTGTATAAATGGTTAGTTTGTAATGTAAGGGAGACAATAAGTTTGAGACAATAACTGACTGTGGTTAAATATTATAAATGGTTAGTTTGTAATATAAGGAGACAATAACCGACTGTGGTTTATATTATAAATGGATAGTTTGTAATATCAGGAGACAATAACTGACTGTGGTTAAATATTATAAATTGTTAGTTTGTAATATAAGGAAGACAATAACCGACTGTGGTTATATATTATAAATTGTTCGTTTGTAACATAAGGAAGACAATTCGTTTGAGACAATAACCGACTGTGGTTAAATATTATAAATGGTTAGTTTGTAATATAAGGAGACAATAACCGACAGTGGTTAAATATAATAAATGGTTAGTTTGTAATATAAGAGAAACAATAAAGGACTGTGGTTAATATTATAAATGGATAGTTTGTAATATCAGGAGACAATAACCGACTGTGGTTAAATATAATAAATAGTTAGTTTGTAATATAAGGGAGACAATAACCGACTGTGGTTAAATCAATCTATAATTCCAGCAATCTCTGTGTGTCTGTGTGTGTGTCTGTCTGTGACCGCTTTTTCTCGACAACCACTGGTCCGATCTAATTTAAACTTGCCAGGTATATTGCTGGGGACCTGAATATGTGCCTTTTTAAGGTTTGATATTAATTGGACAAGTGGTTCCCAAGTTATGGCCATTTATTTACCGAACCAATGACAGGACACGTTGCTGCGTAGGAGTGGCCGATAGGGAAAGGGCGCCTTAGTTACCAATGACAGGACACATTGCTTGGCGTTTTGCACCCACAGTATCTATCTTCTATCTATCTATAATTCCAGCAATCTCTGTTTGTTTGCCTTTCAAAAGGTTTGAAATGAATCGGACACGTGGTTCCCAAGTTATGGCCAAGTTAGAGCGCGTTCCCCATTACAGGTTACAACGTACGGACTTCCGGATAGTGATGACTTACTGTATTCTAATAATTTCTGGATTTCTTATGCGCATTTATAAACATAATGCCCCAATCCAGTCGTCGTTTACGAGAGCGAAGGAAGGAACGTTTACGAGAGCCGTTTACGGCCTGTGTGGTTGTTTGAAAGTTTTTTTTTTTTTGCACGTATGGCCACGCACGTATGACCATGCACGTGCAGGCATGTGAGAGCGAAGGAATGGCCTGTGTGGTTGTTGTTTCTGGCACACGGTTTGAAAGTTTTTTTTTTTTTTTGCACGTACGGCCATGCACGTACAGGCATGCGAGAGCGAAGGAACAGCCTGTGTGGTTGTTGTTTCTGGCACGAGGTTTGAAAGTTTTTTTGAAGTTTTTTTTTTTGCACGTACGGCCACGCACGTACGGGCACGCGAGAGCGAAGGAACGGCCTGTGTGGTTGTTGTTTCTGGCACGCGGTTTGAAAGTTATTTTAATTTTTTGCACGTAAGGCCACGCACGTATGGCCACGCACGTACGGGCACGCACTCGTACTATAAATTGTTAGTTTGTCATGTAAGGGAGACAATAATCGACTGGGGTTAAATATTCAAAATGGTTTGTTTGTAATGTATGGGAGACAATCACTGACTGGTTAAATAGTATAAATGATTCGTTTGTAATGTAAGGTAGACAATCACTGACTGTGGTTAAATATTATAAATGGTTCGTTTGTGATGTAAGGGAGACAATAACCGACTGTGGTTAAATAGTATAAATGGTTCGTTTGTCATGTAAGCGAGACCATGACCGACTGTGTTTCAGTAGTATAAATGGTTAGTTTGTAATGTTGGTTTCCTGTTTGCACAATCAGCATTGCGGTTTTCCCTGGCTCATGCTTTATCATGTGGTAAACTATGCCGTGGTTCTCTGGATACTATGCCAGGATACCAGGTGTGTCCATTGAAACTGTGAACCATTCCCTCACTTGTAATTAACATATCTCAAAACAGGGATCTCATAAACATGAAAAAGGAGATATTTTACCAAAACACCAAAGAGAAACAAAATTCTCTGAAGAGAAAATAATGGGTCACCATTTAACCTATTATTCACACCATTGCCAACCTGCACCATCCTGGTGATGACACCTTACCTGTCTGAAAATCCGTACAGTATTTTGAGGTGCTGCTTTAACATCAGCAGCAGCAGCACACCTTGTGACGATTCCATAAACACGTGCAAAGGTGTGTCGGATGCTGGTAGCCGACGAATTAACTTTTCTTCTTCTTCGTCATCTTCATCATCATCATCGTCATCATCATCATCATCATCCTCATTATCATCCTCATTATCATCTTCAAAATCGTTTTTCTCATCAAAGTCTTTTTTTTCTATAATTTCTTCTCCCTTTGAAACTTGTTCAGCATTTTCCGTTGTCCGCTCTGATGGTGTTTCTTCTTCTTCTTGCTCTTTTTTGCTTGGTGCTTCTTCTTCTCTTTCATCTTCTTCTTCTTTAGCAGTGATATCTGGTTCTTTTTCTTTTTCCTCTCCATCGGCGTTTTTTTGTTCACCTTCGAGCTCTTGTTCCTCTTTATTGCTTTCTTGAGTACACCTTTTACCTTCTTTCAATGTAGAAGTTACAAGAGCTCGTCGAGGTACAAGGCACTTGGGGGAAGGTGGAAAAAGACAATAAAGAACACTTTCCATCATATTTGAGCATGACGGGATGAAACACATAATACCATTTTTTTTCTAAAAAACAATAAACATAAAGCAGCACAAAGGATTTCCGCATAAGACCATTAGTTGTTCTTCGACTTCTTCTTCAAAACTGTGTCCCTTTTCAGACACCGAATGATAGATATGGTGAAGATAGCAGAAAATAACAAAACAAAACTTTTATTTGCACATTGCTAAAGTGGCATTCACCACTCCCACCATCCTCAAGAGCTACCCCAAAACAGCAGTAATAAACCCAATACTTGCAAATCAGTTTCAGGTGCAATGATGGATGCACAAGCATTTCACGTTTTAATGAACGATACCTAGCACACACAATTATCCGATAAACGGAACTGCACACGGTGGAGCGAAGCGTGCGTCACCATTTCACTTCAACCCAAAAATGGGAAAGCAATTCCTTAACCCTATGTAAACTTGGATTTTTGGGCAGTGGGGAGCGGCGATCCCCCCCCCCCCCCGTCCCATGAATTTTGGATTGAATGACCAAACCATGGAACATATCTGTTCATTTTCATTACTCGACCGTATGCATGATCAAGTAAGAAGTCAGAGTTTAGTTCATTTTGCAACAAGGGAATACTTTTTAAAAAATATAAGAACAAAGTGTAATCTACTCGACCTATGATGAAGGGCTAATGCCCGAAATGTTACCTCAAATTTGCTTGTGCTGGAAACGTGCATATTCATTTAATCCTTCACATGTGCTGAAAACATGCATGCAATACTACACTTCTGTGACTCACCGTGACTTCTGCGACTCTTTGGGACTTACACGATCTGTCAACTTCCCAACCCGTATCTCAGTAAATGGTACTCCATCTCTTCTGGATTTCGTTTTGACCAATTTCCCTGCAAATGTCTGCTGTGATTCTGTTCCAATCAGTTCATCTGACCATATGCTTGTTAAAGTGGACGTCTCTCTGGCTGTTCTCAGAGAACAACCTCAGCACCGACGAGTGTGGCATTTCACTCAGGCCGACTGGCAGAGTCTTCAAGCAGCCATCAAACTTCTCGACTGGTCTCTCATTTCTACTTTCTCCGACATAAACTCATCTTGCAAATTTTTTCAAAGAAACTTGCTCTCTCTCATGCACAGTCTTCAGTTGTCATACCCTTCCTCCTGCCCATGGTTCACTGAAGCTTGTGGTGAGGCAGTTCCCCTGAAACAACTTACCTTCACCTCATGGAAGACAAATCCTACTGGAGGCAATCTCAGTTCCTTCCACAAAGCTCGGAACAAGTGTGTGTTTACCCTCAGGAGAGCCAGGAAACAACATCTTTCTAATCTCAAGTCTGAAATCTCAAACCTATCTCCCTCCTCCAAATCCTGGTGGCATCTAGTTAAGTCTGTTTCTGGTGTATGTTCCCCCTCCATCCCATCTCTTACCTCAAATGAACACACTGCTGATACCGCACGTGAAAAGGCTGAATACCTAAACTCTATTTGCTTCTAAATCTTGTGTCCCAAACCAATCGTTTTCTGGACCCACCTTACCCAGTCGCACGCAGCTGTTCCTGGACTCTGCGTCCTTTTCTCCTGACAAGGTGGAGAGCTTGCAGTCAAACCTCGACTCAGATTCTGCAATCGGTCCGGACGGCATCAGCCCACGTGTTCTAAAAACCTGCTCTTCTGCTCATGCTCACCCTCTCTATGTTATATTCACCCTCTCGTTTGCTCATGGTCATCTGCTTTGAAATCAGCAAACATTACCGCTCTCCATAACAAAGGTGCAAAAACAAAACCCTGCAACTACAGACCAATCAGCCTTCTCCCAATCATCAGCAAGGTTATGGAATCCATCATCGCTTCCGAAATTAAATCCTTCCTCTTCTCCAATGGCCTCATTTCCGATCATCAATTTGGATTCAGACCAGATCACTCTACCCTGGACTTGCTGGTTCTGCTTTCCCAACAATAGATGGAGGTCCTCAATGCCAGACATGAGATCAGAGCCATCTCGCTCGACATATCGCGAGCTTTCAATCGGGTATGGCACCCTGGACTGCTCACCAAACTCTCTTCTTATGGTATCTAAGGCCATCTCCACTCATGGCTCGCAGACTTTATCTCCTGTCGCAGACAACGCGTGGCTCTAAAAGGAATTCTCTCATCTCCTCTTCCTGGCCAGGCTGGAGTTTCTCAACGCAGTGTTCTGGGCCCTGTTCTTTTTCTAATCTTCATCAATGATCTCTCCAACTCTCTGGAAAACCCTATTTATCTTCTTTCTAATGACTCCACACTCTGCTCTCCTATCTCTCATCCCTCAGATCAGCAGGCAGCAGCCTCTCCACTCTCTGCAGATTTGGATGAAATCATAAGCTGGTCCAACACTTGGAACATGTCTTTCAATCCTGAGAAATCTCACACTCACTATATCTCTCTGAAAGGACCATCTGGAAACCACCCCGCCTCCCCATCTACTTTCTCAACAATCCTCTTGAAGAAGTCTTTTAATGCAAGTTTTTGGGTCTCACAGTCTGCCATGATCTCTCCTGGGAAAGCCACATTTCCAAGCTGGCCAGTTTCCTCCAAAGCCAGTCGCCGACTGGGCATCCTGTGTCATGCAAAATCCTTCTTTGGCACACCTGAGCTCTGAACCACATACAAAGCTTTCATCCGCAGACTGATGGAGTGTACTGCTCTCCACTCTAGGGTGGTGCTCCTGCCTCCCACCTTTGTCTGCTTCATGCTGTGGAAACCAAGGCATTTAGGATCATTGGCATCTCCCACGATGAGGCTGAGTCTTTGGGCCTCTCACTCTCTCACCACAGGTTGGTCGGTGGTCTTTCTGTTTTCTACCCTCACCTCTCCAGCCTTGTCTCTCTCTCTCTCTCTCTCTCTCTCTCTCTCTCTCTCTCTCTCTCTCTCTCTCTCTCTCTCTCTCTCTCTCTCTCTCTCTCTCTCTCTCTCTCTCTCTCTCTCTCTCTCTCTCTCTCTCTCTCTCTCTCTCTCTCTCTCTCTCTCTCTCTCTCTCTCTCTCTCTCTCTCTCTCTCTCTCTCTCTCTCTCTCTCTCTCTCTCTCTCTCTCTCTCTCTCTCTCTCTCTCTCTCTCTCTCTCTCTCTCTCTCTCTCTCTGTGATTTGTCAACTGCCAACTACTGCACAATACAATTACAGCACCACAAATAAATGGACACACACGGCACTACAACTCACTTGGCACAGAAACCACCCTGAAGTCGGTTTACATCTCCCACAACTGACTTTATTTTTCCAATTTTTTTTCCTTCCAGCATCTGCAGGCAATCGAAACATTTTTAAACCCTTCTCTGTTCGATTAATGCGTCGAATGGCACAGCATCGTGTCAATGTAAAAATAATGACGAGCTACAGTGTGCTCATTCAATGAACTACTGATGGAAACAAAATTACACCCTTTGACCCCATGACCAGAAATTTCCGGGACACACCACATTGCTACTCCGAGTATATAGGGACTTTAGGAATGAGTGATCAATTGTAGGACTCCGACTTCTGGAAGAAAATTCATTTATGTGTATCGGCAAGTGTGGCACAAAGTGATGGTATGTGGGGTTAGGGGGTATTGCATGGGGAATGGTAGGATGAGTGATTATGTGCATGACTCCCACTCCCGGAAGAGCATTCATACGTACGTATCAGTATGTGTGGTGCTATGTGCATCATCATCATTCTCATCTTTGATTTTTGGGCCTGCATTTAATATGGTTCAGGGATAGCATAACAAAGCTCTGGATAATAATATGGTGACATGCCGCCAAGTTTTATTGAAAGAGGAGGCTGTCGATAAAGGATTGCAAGTTAGCATGAACAAGGAAAGACAGATTCATTGATGCTGGAACGAACAAGAGTATTACCTCTCTGAAACTCTGTAGGAGATTAGAACCACATACAGAGAGGTGTACATCCAGATGATGTACAAGGAACAGAGGCTCTTCTTGTGTCAGATATGGAAAGTGAGCTAGATTGTCTGCCACAAAGAGGAGCAGAGAAAGCGATGGAGCCTGGAGAAAGATGGACAAAAAGTGTGTCAAAATTACACGATTACATTCCAATCATCGCATGAGGACACAACACACTTAAAACATTATTGTAGTAGAAATACATTGATGAAGTGAGATGTCATCACAAAGGCAATGGTGAAAAAAATTTCACCAGTGTAAACATGATATTTAACTCCGCGTACTTCGGTTTATTCACGTCTATCACAAATACACATCAATTTGCTTCATTTCCTTCCCCCATTATGCTCCCACAATCCTTCACTTCAATTCCACAGTGCTCTCTGTCTCCCCCTTTGGCTGTGATGAAGTGTTCATGACCAAAACGCCAGTTGCTCCTTGCTCCCACTATGGTTAGCTTGCCTAGATAAATGTTCTGTTTCTTCCATCCACCGTTGTACTTGTTCGACGACACAGACAGACACTACTCTTCACCTGCAAGATTAGTTCCTTACCCTCTCTTTTCCCCTCTCCCTCTGTCTCCCTTTCTTTTTCCTCTTTCTGTCTCCCTCAACCAGACTCGGAATACAGCCGTGTAAATTCACTCAAAATTTTCAAACTCTTCACTTGCTCCCAATTCATACTGACGGATACATTCTAACATTTCCTTCGCACATTTTAAAGCCAACCATCAATTGGTTTGTGCCTCCATTTCACACCGAATCACAAGTTGCATCCGTATGAGGAAACTTACAATCAAACTGTTCGGATCTCCTGGTAGTTCCTCACTCTAGGATGAAGACTTTTGGCGATCCGGCATTATGTCTACAGGTCTTAACGATGAAACTCCCTGCCTTTAAATAAAAAAAAATAACCGCATAGTCTCATCAAAAGTTTACAAATGCCACCTACTTAGATGCTTTTTCTTCAATTCACTTTTCTTTTCTCTTCCTTTGCAATGCACTTTGATATTTTGCTTCTCAATAAAAAGCGCTAAACAGCAAATTGATTGATTGATTGGCTGGCTGCTCTCCATTGGTTAATCAGACATTTGCCTTAATATTTGAGGTTATTTTACATTAACAGACATACATTTTAAATGCACAATGTAGCGGATTATTGTGGAGAGACTGACATTTGATTCATCGAAGAGAGACAAAAGTGAGAGGAGAAAAGCTCTGCGGTGCTGGCGGTTGTTGCGGATGAGTGTGTAGAGATGAGAGCACATAGAGCTTCTTGGCTCATCCTGACTCATTCCACGCACGATGTCCTCATTACTGTTTTCTGATCTCATGTTCTCCCCAGTTTTCTCCCCTCGAAGGATGCTGCACTGAAGTTGGAAAGCCATTTTAACTCCTGCCACGGCCTTCATCTGGAAAAAGAGGGGAAAGAGAGAGAGAGAGATAAATAGGGGTGAGAGAGAGAGAGAGCGAGAGAGAGAGAGAGAGAGAGAGAGAGAGAGAGAGAGAGAGAGAGAGAGAGAGAGAGAGAGAGAGAGAGAGAGAGAGAGAGAGAGAGGGAGACGGAGACGGAGACGGAGACGGAGACGGAGACGGAGACGGAGACGGAGACGGAGACGGAGACGGAGACGGAGACGGAGACGGAGACGGAGACGGAAAGAGGGAGACAGAGACAGGGGGAAAGAGAGGGTAAATTGAGGGAGATGGAGGGGGAAAGAGAGGGGGACAGAGAGAGGGAGAGAGACAGAATGAGGAAGAAAGAGGGGGACAGTTTGAGGGGTGGGGGGACAGTGAGAGGGAGGGAGGGAGATAGAGAAAGGAAGACAGAGAGATATTCTGCATTGTGGGCATGTCAGACTTAAAGGAAAACAAATTCTCAAAACTAGAACAGCAATCGGTAGAGCGCATACCTCCCTCCGACAGGCTGAACAGTTTTTTTTACAAGGAATTACAAGGAAATTTTGCACAGGAGGAGGCCATTCGGCCCATCATGCCTGCACCACACCAATACCACATTTTAAAATAAATCCATCAATACCCCTTCCCTTCGTGTGCAGCCTTTTGGCTGCTATACTGGTACTCATTTTGCCGACCTCGGAAGGATGACAGGCTGAGTCAACCCCCTGGTGTTAATTCAGCAGCAAACGTGGCTTGAACTCAGGACCTTAGGATCCCAAGCCACCACCCTAACCGCTAAGCCAACACCTGGTTTACGTGTTGTATCCCAATGAAAGGCCGGACCTGTATCAAGACCTTTACTAAAATCTAATTGGCTTGTTATTATCACTTACCCAACTCATCCACCAAGTTTTTTTTTACAATCCATCCACAACTTTTTGAGATATCGTGCTATCTATAAATTTTGGCCTCATCTCTCAATGGTGAAGAATCACTTAAAAAATTCCTGTATCTGGATCCGGGTCTTCATCAAAATCGAACCAGTTTGCCATTGTCACACACCCAACATGTCCACAAAGTTTTGTCCAAATCCATCCATAGCTTTTTGAGATATCCTGATCACAGACAGATAAATAGACAAACAAACAAACAAGAAACAAAAAAAGTTGTCATGTATACATGAAATTGTCCTTTTCATGAGGATAAAAATTGACGATCTTAATCAAAGCTCAAGTCAATTAGATGAAAATTGATGATTTTTCAGATGAAATTTGATGATTTTTGAAGTTTGACATTGAGTTGACATTTGACCTTTTGACCCCAAATATAGTTGCTTTCCCAATTCAATAATACACTGTGCAATTGCTGTTACATTTTCAAGTCAATTGGATGAAAATTGATGATTTTAGAAGTTTGATCTTGAATTGACCTTTGAGCTTTTGACCTCAAAAATAGTTGGTTTCTCAACATGCAAATCCTGTTAAACTTTCAAATCAATTGGATGAAAAATGATTTTGGAAATTTGACCTCAGGATGACATCTGACCACAAAATCAAAAGGCTTCTCTCGATGGTTGTTATCTCCATTCGTGGGTTTCAGGTGGGAGGAAGTGTTTTGTTGTACTTTGATCGATTGAGATGTTGGATTTTTTTTTTCTTCCTCGTAAAAATGTGCATTTGGCACATTTGTCAAGACCAAACTCCATTCGGATGTCCTCCGAGTACTGCTTTACTAGTTTCAGTTGGTCTGTCAAGTTCGTATTATTCGGTGTGAAGAGTTTTAGATCAGCCATGTACAGTCGGTGTCACTGGCATA
This sequence comes from Eptatretus burgeri, assembly GCF_056783735.1. NCBI lineage: Eukaryota > Metazoa > Chordata > Myxini > Myxiniformes > Myxinidae > Eptatretus > Eptatretus burgeri. The sequence goes on from NC_140971.1 coordinate 879,723, forward strand.
CGAAAGGTGGTGTGGGGATGGTGGTCCGCCCCGGGCGACAGCCGAGAGAGGAGGTGACATTGAGAGAGTTGAAATACCAGTATGATGATACAACGATGGCTTTAGTTGCAAGTGATATTGTAATATTATTATTTACCTTAATAATAAAGACAGTAACTCAGAACTAAAACCATCATTATATCATCGTACACGGAACCAAACATAAACACGGAGGAGGAACACAGCATTACATCACAGGGCGGGAGGTGGTGGAAGTGGTGGTTGATGGGAGGAGGAGATAGAAGGAGGCGGAGCTGATGATGTGCTTGGCATGGGTTCCTCAGTGGATGAAGTAGATGTTGATGGCTTGACGTAGTTGCTGAGTGTGGACTGTTGACAGTTTTTTTTAATTCTCAAGTGTCCTCATATAAAGCCCAATAGCACAATCCCCGAAATGCTTGTCATCAGCTTTCTCCACCAATTAGAAGCAAGATTTCATAAGTTGCCAGGGCATTATGCATTGTAGGAGAGATCATGATTCACTCTTTGGGTTGACATCAGTTTAAACTCATTTGCATACACCATACACGTCTCAGCCACGATGGTAGCTTGACGCGCTTTAAGGGTTTACCATTTCATTCTGAAAAGTTATTACATTACTGTACTGAATTTGCAGGCCTTCTGAAAAGTTAATGTCCTCCATTAAATAGTTAATGGGCAGGAAAAACATCGCCACAGAAATGACGTCGTGCAATCGCCAGGCATTCCTTGACATTGGATTTTCTGTTACCTTTTTGAAAATTCTTCCTGGTGATGTTTTCTCTGTGGTTGAAGATGTGTTTTTGTTATACTAGCAGAGTACCCGCCCTATGGGCGTCTTGTTCCAAGCATGTAACATGTTCTTCTGACACATACTGTACCTTTATTTGGGCAGTGTATAGGCAAGTGACAACTCCATATAGGTAAAATAAATAACCCGGGTTACATGCATGAAGCAAAAACATAACTACTACTTACAATTCAAAACACCTCACAGCATTGGAAAACGTGGGGATAGGAATATTGGACTGTAAATGATGGGGACTTGTAATACCCTCCCACACCTGGAGCGGCACCATACGATACACATTTATATAGAGAATTTGCGTCCACCCCCTCCCCACCCCCCATCAACCCCCAAGACCACCAGCAAATATAAAAACACCCCTATACATTAATTGAGTTCACGCTGATTCGATTGAGCAAGTCTGGATGGAATTGGCCCAGAACTGTAAGAGGAGTAGCCTGACAAACAAGCCCACAAACCCACAAACACCGGTCCATGAATTATAGTAAGGATCAATGCCAAGCAGTATTACCTGTTTGCTGAATTTTTAATGTCCTGCATTTTTCGTATTTCCAATTTGCTTACTTCAGGTACAGTACTGTAATCTGCTTGAAATTTTACTTGCAAACATGATGTATGTCTTCTGTGTATTGAATTTTCTTAATTATTCATCTCAGGGTGGGGTGGGGTTGCCAAAGGAAGGGTCCACCCCGGGTACCAAATACTCTTGGGACGGCCCTGGTCGGTGTATCACCTTTCCTGTTTGGAATCCCATCGGGACCTGGGCATTTGAAGTTCTGCGCTTTAGTGAGTTGTTTTCTAATTTTTTTCTTCATCAATAGTCAGCGGGTGCATTTCCTGTAGATGTTGCTTTTTATTTTCTAAGTGTCGTATCCAATCTGCTTCTTTGTTTTGTTCTTTTTCATCTTCAAATATACCTTTCCCAAATTTTTCGAGGTCCTCATTTTTCAGGGGAGTTGTCACATTTTGTTTCTGTTTCCCAAGCTCTCGGTAGAACTTTTTGGGGTTATTTTCAAACTGTTTATTTTGATTTCTTCTATTGTTGGCCTCATCATCGTTTTCTTAAATTTTTTCCTGCTACCTGTTGTATTTGGAGTTTATTATGGGCAGATCAAGGTTCTAGTTCATTGTTTTCTATATCATATTTCTTTTTTATTTGTTTTATTTATTTATTTGATATCCCTGTGTCGTAAGAGGCGACCAGGGTTGCGTCAGGAAGGGCATCCGGCGTAAAACATGTGCCAAATCACTATGCGGATCATACGGATGATCCGCTGTGGCGACCCTTAACGGGAGCAGCCGAAAGAAGAAGAAGATTTCTTTTTTATTTGTCTGATTCCTTTCATAAGCTTTAGACTTCTGTTTCCCCTCTTGAATTGTTCTACTTCTCCCGCTTCCACCGGTCAGTCGGTCTCTGCTTCTCAAGTCTCCGTTTCCGTGGTGGTGTTTTGTTTCTGGTCAGATAATTATCAGTCTTCTTTCAATACACAGACTATACTTTTTATGGATTTTAATGGATGGAGACCCTTAGTATCCGACATGAGATTAGGACCGGCTCTCTGGACATATCTCGAGCTTTCGAGACATGTCGAATCTGGGTTTACTCTCCAAGCTGTCTGCCGATGGAATCCAAGGTCAACTCCACTCTTGGATGACTGACTTACTCTCCTCTCGTAGCCAATGTGTGGCTCTCAACGGAACCCTTTTTCCTCCTCTCCCTGTCAAGACTGAAGTGTCCCAAGGCAGTGTTCTATGCCCAGTCCTATTCCTGATCTTCATCAATGATCTCTCTGACTCTGGAAAATAATCTTTATCCATTTGCTGATGAGAGAGACAGCAGCATCTTCCCTTCCTTCAGACCTTGACAAAATCAAAAAATGGTCAAATACTTGGAATATGTCTTTCAATCCTGACAAATCTCACACTCTCACTATCTGTTTCCGGTAGGTTCATCCAGCAAGCCCCCCATATACTGTATCAACAACCCTCTCAAAGAAGTTCAATCACTCAAACTCTTGGGTCTCACCCTCACCCTCAGCCATGAGCTTTATTAGACAAGCCACATTTCAAAGTTGGCCTCCAAAGCCAGACGCCAACTCGGCATCCTCCCTCATGCAAAGTCCTTCATGCACACCTGAACTTCTATCCACCGACAAGGCTTTCATCCACAGCCTGATGGAATACTGCTCTCCCCTATGGGCTGGTGATCCTGCCTCACACCTTGCTTAGCTTGATGCCGTGGAAACCAAGGCATTCAAGATCATTGGAATCTCTTGCGATGAAGCTGCGTCATTCGGCTTATCACTTCACCACCGCCGACAGGTTGGTGGTCTCTCCGTCTTGTTCTGCCTCCTTTCTGGTAATGCACTCTCTGCCCTCTCCATGCTTTGTCCCTCCTAGGGATCTGCAGGATGTACACTGTCCACCAGCAACCCCCTCCTAGTGAAACTGACAAAATCCAGAACCACTGCTCACCTCCATTCATTTGTTCCTCTTTTTGCCCACCTGTGGAACCAACTTCTATGCTCTCTTCATTCTCATTCTTTCCTCCAGGTCTTTAAGACAACTGTCAACACCATCTCAAGTCATCCCCTATCCAAAACCATGATTCTTTTCTACACCTGTTAACCCACCCCTTACCCCTCACAAAATTTTGCTTCTGTATCCATCTTGTCCACCCCTTGCATTCTCCCCACCCCTCATCATTACCTGCATCACTTATTTGTCCATCTCTGTCTATTCTTTCCTGCCACCCTGCTGTTGGCATTTCCCCCTTCTCCTTCTGCCGTTCCTTTTGTTATGTTGTGTCCTGATCCGTTCTGTGTTGTAGTTCTTCCACAAGCTTTGACTATATATATATATATATATATATATATATATATATATATATATATATATATATATATATATATGTATATATATATATATATATATATATATGTATATATATATGTATATATATATATACACACAAGGGTTCTAAAAGGGTATTAAGGGGTCTCAAAGGGTTAAAGGGATCTAAAAGGTCTAAATGATCAAGGGGTCGAAGCAGTCTAAAGGGTCAAGCGATCTAAGTGGTCTAATTGGGTCTTAAAAGGTCTAAAAGGTCTTAGGGGTCTAAATGTATAAAAGGTATGTTCCAATTGCCCATCATGAAGTGTCGTAATTAGTCTCGCCCCGAAGGGCTTGCGAGACTATTTTAACACCCATATCTGTCTGTCTGTGTATCTGTGTGTGTCTCCGTCTATATATTTTCACTTTAACAGCTTGTCCGATTGATGCGGAGCTTTAAACATAGGAGGGACTCCTCATGGAGAACATTCTATTGATAACTCTGATGAAATCGGCCACGGGGTATTGCAGCCATATTGGATAAAAGGGAAAAAAAATTGGACATCAACTTCTCCGAAACTCAATGAAAAAAAAGAAACTTGGCATGTCATCAAACCCCCATGCAGTGGGTTTTTAGGGTGAAAACGATGACGTCATCAGTGAAGTGGTATTCCAGCCATAATTGGTTGAATTTAAATCCTTATCTGAAAAATAAAACTTCATCCATCTGATCTACGACCCAGTGTGAGTGAATAATTAATTTATGACGTCATTGGTCATGTGGTCTGGTGACCATTGGATTAAAGTAAATAAATAAATAAATAAATAAAAATCGTCTCCAGAACAGCTTACCAGATCAAGCGAAACCATACATATGATAACCGTGGGGAATATGGATTGAAATTTTCAATGTCAGAGGACACATGGTCTGGCAGCCATGTTGGATTGAAGCTAAAAACGAAAAAAAATTTTTCTCTCAAACCGTTGAAACAATGGATCCAAAACTTGAATATCATCGACTACCCACGGGGATACAAAGGTGATAAATAAAATGTCACCGGTCACATGGTTTGGCAGCCATTTTGAATTGAACAAAAACCTTTAAAAAATCTTCTTCTCTGAAACTACCGAACAGATTAAAGCAAAACTTTATATTATTATGGCTGTGAGCCCAAAGAGGATGTTCGTCCACCTCTCTGGCGAGTAAAAGCACATACACATGGGATAGTGTCAGCTATATCTTCGTACATTATTCCCTCGCTTTTAAACAATGGATCAGGTCAGGTATGGGAGCATGTGCCAGAACAGCGCGTCACTGCGTCCACTTTCCGCTGGTACTCCAGGGGCCTCCATCTGGCCATCCCCCAGGCAGATGCCAGGCCCATCCCCATCTCCTTGAGATGATGGTCAACCTGCTGCAACCACGAGGCACGTGGTCGGCCCACTGGCCTCCTCCACTCATGAGACTCCCTCGCTGAGAGAATCTGGTGAGCAGGATCAGCGTCAGGAAAACGAGCCACATGTCCATACAGCCGCAACTGACGCTCACGGACTATGCAGGTAACAAATCTCATCCGAGTCTCTCTCAGCAACCGCTCGTTGGACACAAAATCCGACCAGCGATAGCCAAGGATTCTCCGAAGAGACCTGGTACCAAAGGAATAAAGTCTCCGTCTCAGATCCTTGGTCAGAGTCCAAGTCTCGCATCCATAGAGCAAGACTGGAAGTACCAAGGACCTGTAGACTCGGACTTTAGTCCTCCCGCACAGGTACCGGCAGCGCCACACCCCATGATCCAGTGAATCCATGACTCCCCAGGCCCGACCCAGACGTCG
>NC_140971.1:890215-937715 GCF_056783735.1 Eptatretus burgeri
ATTACATGTATGCAAAAGTTTGTGTGGCATTGTGCGTCAAACAATGTTTAACGCAACAACAGAATCATACAAAAAATAAGAGAAGTTCACGATAAAAAGTGCCCCCCCCCATCCAAAAAGTAGCCCCCATAAACACTTTCCAGGTGGTGATTTTTGGGGGGAAAAAAAACTTCAAAAGAGCCCTCCAAAAAAGAAAATGTTTTAAACCCTGCCATCCACAAAACTGGAACGTGCCTGTGGATGTAAATGTGAAGGAAACTTTCACTTTCCAATTAAAAAAACAGGACTTTGGCTCAAATGGAATGAAGACTCGTATGTTTGTGTGTCTCCTTCCGAACATTTTGGGTATGAAAGTGTGGCAAAAATAAAGAATAAGTGAAAAAGTACATTTTGTGAGCTAACAGGATGAATCAAATGTATCATGTACAGCACTGTATACAAGTGTGTAAATGGATCAAGTGCGTGATCAGGGACGTACATGGACAAAACCAGGGTACTTGCGGTCTATTTCTAATAACTGCTGATCAGCTTTGTTGCGTGTCACAGGCTCCGGGTCTGTTCCCATAGCGATTAAATATGGAACACACTGAAAAAAAGCATCTCAATCAATAAAATCAACATACAACGTCAAAACATGAGCCATTTTCAAAACTCTTAACTATTTGAGCTGCAGTATTCACAACAACAGAAACATTTCTTATGACAAATCTGTGAAGCAGGCTGTTGGTTCTGACGAACGGCTTGTTCTTTCGACAAAGTTTGAGGCTCGTGGAAGAACTCACGAAAGAGGATGAAAGGTTAATACACTTTCAATGACGAGAAATAGGTGGATAGGTGACACAGGTATGTGTTTATATAGCGGTGGGAATGGGAAGTGATGAAACTAGGTTTGGTGAGCTGGAATGGTGTATATCCTTGGTGGGGGAGGATGAGGGGGAGGGGGACTGGGAGAGGGAAGGGTGAGGAAAAAAAGACACTGAGAAATAAAGACAAAGACACCAAAATCAAAATTGGCAGCCACAAATAAGCACTGCCAATGATGGTCCATCTCCCATAAATGGGCAGCATACCTTCACACCGTATGAAAAAAAACATCGAAAGCTTGAATAAAGTTCAAAACCAAACCCGTTTGTCTTGTGGGAAAATACATCAAATGGCTTATTCATTGTCCTCTCCGATCTAAACACTAAAAAAAGGATTTGTGCCTCGTGTCCTTTGTGTCATACTTCATATATATGCCACTGTTTTGATTGTGACTCCTCTTGTAATTCAAATTAACACCATTCCTATCAAATAATTTCCTGTTGGCATGGGGATGCTTGCTTGTTCCGTCTTCAGAAGGGAATTAGGTCATGGTGACTGTTAGTTTTGGGGCAAACTGGGTCATGTGATTATCACACCAAATGGTTCATTTGTACTACTACAGTTCAATTATTTTGGGGTGGAGCCCCAGATGAATGGGGAGGTTCGTGAGTGGCCATCTTGCATGCCCCCATGTTTTCATGACAAAATGGTGTCAGGAGTTTGAGATGTGAACTCCCTGTGCCTCCGGGATGGGCGGGAAGATGGGGGTTGGGATTTGGTTAATTTAAATAAAAATTAAAAATAAACATTTCACATTTTGATCCAAATTTTTACACATTATGGAATGCTTTCTGGCATGCCATTCATCATCAGCAAATTAGGAATACTGCCAAGTGGACAAGCACAAATTAAAGTCTACCAATTATGTACCAAACTTTTGTGAAATGTTTGAATTTGAACATTTTCAGTTTGAAAAAGATGGCAGAAAAGAAGAAATCTTCAGGAGCAGATGAGATGTCACCAGTACCAGCAAAGGCCGGGATAATCCAAACTGTGTTTGGATGACTTTATAGCCCCCATCCTCCCAACCGTTCTGCCACACTGTGGTGGCAGAAGAGCTGGATAAGAATCATAAGTTTGTCCTGGTACCCACCCATGGGCAAAGGAGGAGTTTGGGTCAGTAGGGATAGGGTGGAGAGTGACATAAAGTTAGAGGGAATGGCATGAGAGTCAGAGGAGACTGGTCAGTGCCATCAGGGATACCACTCAGATCAGAGAAAGAGGGGTTGACATCCACAAGATGGTCGGTGACATGAAGGTACATGACGGTAGAGACAGATATAGTTTAAGCAGTAACAGAAGGGCTGAAATCTACATCAGAGGTCACACTATGGTAAGAGGAGACAATAGGGTCAACAAAGACAATCAGGTCAGAGCGGATGGTTCAGGGTCTGCGTTGGGAAAGGGATCGACATTTCATTCACTGGTTAAAAGGTGTATGTTTGGGGGAAGATAAAGGACAGATATAATAAGAAGGTAGGGATGGGGATAGTTGGGTGTTCAACGAAAAAACAGAAGCCAAAGAGTGGGAAATGACAGACTGAGGAAGTCATGGGGTGCAAGACAAGCCATGGGGTGCAAGACAAAATTTTTAGGCACATTTTATATGTGTCAGTTAGGCACATGATACTTTTATGCTGAGGTCGCCATTCACACTGGTTTTGGAACACTCACAAGTCAGAGTTCAAATGGCTACCTCAGTAAAAAGGATCATCTATACAATGGGCAAACAACTTGGTGTCTTTCCAGGTTAAATGCATCATGGAGAATCTAGCAGTGAAAAATAAAACCTAACTATCAATATTACATATGAATATTTGAACAATGGCGTGACCATGGTTTTTGCAGTTTGTTTTCCCCTCCTCAAATTCTGCAAAACCTATGCAAATGCTGCATGTGTGCAAAATATACATGAAGAATAACCTCCACCTTCTACAATAAACAGTTAGCACGACGTCCTAGTTACCTGCACAGGATGCACGAGGCCTTGGTTGAGAGTCAGCCAAACCACATTGAGAGCAGAACAGCGAACCTGGTGGAGATGAAATAAATTGAGCGACAAGAGAAGACAGGACAACTTCGAGTTCCTGTGTAAGGGTATGTTGTGTGCACATGTTCAAATACCCAGGTAGCCAATGCCGCCGAATCGAATCTGGCTAACAGGGTCGGTTGGCCACTTCGTGTTCACGTCTGAGTCGTCCTGTTTATGTTCCCATCTGAAGCCCTTAATCATGTGAAAGGAAAACCAGATTTGAATCGCACACGTTCTACGTTTGTCCCATTGTCTACCAACATAGTTTATGTGCAACATGCACATGGTTTATGTGCAAACTACTCCATGAGCCTTGGATCGTTGTAAAAAAAAAAATTTAACTGTCAGTACAGCGGGAAGGGTGTCTTGTGAGAGTTTGTGTGGTGTTATTGTATTGACTATTTGTGAGTAAAGTTCCATAATGGGTCCACCCTAATGGGGAGAATTATATTCTCATGCGTTTACATATATCCAAGGAATGAGGAGCAAGGAAGGCTTCACCCGAGTATCCAATTAAAAACACCGAGTTCTTACAGTAATACAGGATGCTGAAGCATTACTGAAACCACAAAGACAATCTTTGACGGCGCAAGATATGCCTCCACCCACATTATTAGATCATGACAAAACTTGTACCAAGATCGATTTAAATCCCTGAACCCAGATTTGAAAGAATAAATTATTCTGGCTGCCAGACCTTGCATCCAATCAGGTTGAAATTTAAAACATATATTCCCCATGACTTATTATTTCATAATTGTGATATTTCACATCGATTGATGAAACTGTTCAAGAGAAAGATTTTTTTTTTAATGATTTTCATTCAAGTCAATATGGCTGCCAGACAATTATTCTTTTTAAAAAATCATAGCCGCCAAACCATGACATCCTCGGTGGAGAACTTTATGTTCCTCATGGATAGGCGATCAGATCTGTAAAGTTTCACCTTGATCTGTTCAGCCGTTTTGGAGAAGAAGATTTTTGAAGGTTTTTATGTTAAAAAAATATGGCTGCTGACGTATGTGTATATATATTATATATAAATATATAAATAAATATATTGATCGATGACATCATCATTTTTTCCCCCCATTCAATTTAGCCCGAGATGACTCAAAAATTTTCAAACTGATTGGATAAAGCATTCGACATATGTAATTATGACATCGTAACAAAGCCACTTATGACGTCAAAAAAATCACTTGTTCCCCATGGAGAGTACTTGACATGTGCCAAGTTTAATTTTTTTCCATGGAGTGGTTTCGTAGATACAATGGTCCAAAGGTTTTCCTTTTTTTTTCCAACATGGCGACCACACCACGTGACCGATGATGTCATAATTATCATGAAAACATTCCGCATGAGTAGTCGCACCTCCGGTGATAATTTTGTGTCAATCGGATAAGCAGTTGCAGAGAAAAATACAGAGAAAATTATCATGTATGGACGGACGTATGTACATCCGTACAACCCGAAAACATAGTGCCACCGGTGACTTCGTCAGCGAAGGCATAAAAAGGGGTTACTGTATTCAAAAATGTATTTTTCACACAAGTCCAAACACCATTAGAATGTCATCAAAGGATTCAGCGTCTCACCACAGACTGTGAAGAAAAAAAGCTCTCAAGTACATTTTTGAGGTACAGTTGCATAATGGAGGAACTCATTCCAGAAGTCACATCACCCATTTCTTTCAGGTCCTCTTGTTTGGACACCTTCTCCCCTGATGGGTGGAACGAGCACAAACACCATCAAATCGAGAGCACAAGAAAAGACATTTGCCGAATGTACTTGCGTTGACAAGCCAGTAATAGTCAGACAGATATCCACAAAATTTAAATACACTTTTCATGTCCTGTTAATACATGTGAAGGATCTGAATCGTAATAAAACGAGATGGTAAATGTAGTAAATAAAATAAATTAATTTTAAAAAATAGCTTCGTGCTTGCAGATGTGTCACAGAGGGCTTACGCCTTGCAGATCTGTGTGTTTAATTTTTGGTCGGCAACATCAAAGCTCACTAAAGAGCAAGGTGACAGAGGATAGAAGGCACTGCAATGACAGTGAGCTGGAAGGACAACATGCAGACATAACAAGGCAATGAACAAACAGGTGAGAGAAGATGGAAGGAAACAGCAACCTGAAAGTAAATGAAGAGAGGTAGGGAGGATACCTGGTAAGATAGCTCACAGGAAGTACACTCATCTTCAAACGGTCTCACTTGATTTTGATTCTTCACCTGATTACAAACAGTCATCATGATGCTCCGTGGGCGGGATATTGGTGGGTGATTGGAAACGTTAAACTTGGTATTAGCCTATGTATGTTAAAGATCCCAGTTTGTGAGGTGGGGGTTTCTGTAAGAATGCATGTGACCTCAAGGGACTGGGGAGCGACAGAAGGATGATGGAGGTAAGGGAGAAAAACCTGAGGACAGGCAGCAGAAAACAGAGGTCACAAACTGACTTGTCTGTGACGAGACAACCAAGAGGCCCAGTGCTTTTGTTGTGGAAGTTGCAATGTCTTTGGCCCTAAAAACGTGAATGCTATTGCGTCAGTGTTTGTCGGAAAGTGCACGCACGCAACATAACGCTTGTTGAAGAGTGCTTCTGCCAGATTACTTGAAATAGCTCATGGTTGAATGCACATATGGCTCAATGCTGACAAGCTTGTAATATTGTCATGATGGAGGGGGTATAAATTTGGTAGAATGTTAAGCTAGCATGGTGCGTGTAAGTTAGAACAATTTCCTGCAACGAGGGGAGCTGTTCGAGTGAAGATGTCCTACTGTAATGTATGCTATGAGAGACGGTATAGTTGACATCGGGATTGGACAGGAACGTATATTTAGCACGTGTCCTCTCCGTAAAACCAGGCAAGGTAAGAAGAGTGGTTGTGGACATGTCTGCGTCCCTTGGGTGGCTTCAAAAATCTTCCCGCGGCCCATGATCATTCGAGGGACTCCAGCTGGACCACACGATGGCAACTGTGTGCTGCTTGATTGGCAGATCCGTGCTGTGAGTGGGAGACGCTCAGCGCTGTGGGCTTGGTAGTGGGGGGGAGGTGATGAAAGGGGCCGCAAACGGAGGCACTGGGCAGAAGGAGAAGTCAGTGGGCAGTTGTAGTGAGTTGGACAAGAAGAACGCAGCTCGTTGCAGTTGAAGCGAAGTGAGTTGGGGGCTTGCTCATTGCTTTCTTTGAAAGTTCGGGTAGTTGTGGTGTCTCTGGTGTCGAGGTTCAGGAGACCATTGTTGGTGACAGCAATGGAGGGCTGAATACTGCCTCCCAGATTCCTGTTCCCCCCAGACTGGAGCCTGTTAGCACCCCCCCCCCCTCGTTATGAGTGAAAGAGATCACATGCTAGTGGTGCCTTAGATTTTTACATCAGTATTAAGTGCATTTCTGTCTTTTCAGTAGTGTGTATATCCACAGCCAAACATCTACAGAAACAACGTTCAAGGGAAAAGGAAAAAGTGTCCTTTATAGACAGGTGGTCTTTCTGTATATGTTTGTGGCCACCATTTTTCTGCAGTGCAGTGACAATATTCAAGCACAAGTACCCAAATGCACACAGCAAGCAAACCTGTCTTGATGACCTTTATTTACTCTTTTAATTATTTTCCATGGACATACAGACGAGACACAACACAGGACTATTAAACAAGACAAACACAGCCATTGAGTTTTGGGGAAGTGGCGTCACGTCCTGAGATACTCTGGGTACCAGTGACGTCAAAACAATGGTGCTGCTTTTCTCACTGGTTATACTGGGTGGTTTGCCATTGCCCTCTCAGTGTTATTTGTCTATGCTCAATCCTTTTTAATGTTGAGCATAAAGCAAGGAAGCAGCTTGTACCATTTTTAAAGTCTTTGGTATGAACCGCCGACCTCCCAGACGCGGTGCGGATGCTCTCGCCATTCCACCCCCGAGTCTGGTATCGATCACAGAGATCTGTCGGTGTGTTTTGTGTGAAAACTGTTTTATGCTGCGGGGAAAGGTGACTGAATTCACCGATTTACAATGGAATAAATGACCATTGTGCACAAATTGGAGCTTACGAAGGGAAGCAATCGGGTGGCCGCTGGTTGCGTTACACAGGTGATTGTTCCATGCAGGTTATTTAACACAGGCTTTCTCTGAGGGGGGAATTTAAGTGGCTGCTTTGAACAAGAGGTCTACCTGTAAAGGTGGTCGAAAAGGCAGGTTTGAAGATTTATTTATCTTCATTAGTCCCCAAGCGGTTTCACCGGAGGGGACTATAGGTTTGCCCTCTGTCTGTCCATCCATCCGTCCCACCTGTGGTTTTTTTCCAACTTTTTGCCCAAACACCTTAATGTATGCCACTGAAATTTGGTATTCATCAATTTTTCACAGAGCTATGCCCTTTTTAGACTGAGACAACACATACTATACATTATTGTCAGGTCAGGTCAGATTAGATGTGACTTGCTATAGGTACCACGTAAACCTTAACAAACCTGATTCATGGTCGGGTGGTCGGCGACAAAACAGTCTCCCCCACCAGGTTTCCTGGTGAGGAAGGTGTATGGATATGGATACCCAGCCCGATTTAAAACAAAACCTGTCAAAGGGCGGAGGAGCCACTTGTGAGCCAACGGCCATCCATATCTAGGACCCAACTGTGTCTGTGGACGTCCTCCTGCAGTTGGGTTACTGTTTTTTAGGAGGTTGGTGGCAGGATTTGCACTCCGGCCACTATAAAACACTTCATTCTGCAGGGGCAGCCCTCCACAGGGCATCTCACCGGATTACGGGATTGGGACAAAGCCTTCAAGACCCCCATTCCTTGTTCGGAGGAAAACCATGGGGTAAACCTCCAGGGTCATATTGCGGTGGTGTGTAGGGAAGTGGTGCTGAGGTGTCGTCCATCAGACGGCAGTCTCCTTGTATTGGGATAACCTGAAGCGGTCCTTTTGGGTGGGTGCCTGGGATGTCCTATCTCTAAGAGAGAATTATCACCTGTCTTTGTTATCATCTGAGCTCAAGCGCTTGAACACAGGGATTGCAGCACTCTCTGAGGTTCAGAGACCGAATAGTGGCGAGATCATTGCGGGTGGTTGCACCTATTGGTCTGGTCGCTCTGATGGTTACCATGCCTAAGGAGTTGCTGTAGCTGTGTCCAATAAGCTCACTCCAATGATAAATGAGGTAACACTGGTAAACGAGCGTATTATGAGACAAAGAATTCCTCACTCTTGGATGTCGTTTCCCTGGTCTCTATATATGCTCCGACTGAGGCGAGTGATCTCACCGTGAAGTATGCATTCAATGCCACACACAAGTCTGTGGTTGATCAATGCCTCAGGCGAGATACTCTTCTCCTCTTGGGGGATTTCAATGCATCGACTGACACGGAGAGGGATGGCTATGAGACATGTGTTGGTCCCCATGGGTCTGGAACTGTGAAACAAAGTCACACTAAGTTCCATGAATTTGCAAAAAGTCATGGACTTAGGGAAGCTGGTTCATGGTTTCAGTGGCCAAAGGATAATCGCTGGACTTGGTATTCCAACGCTGGTGGTGTGGCAAAGGAGATTGACCATGTGCTCGTAAATACTTGATGGAGGATAACCAGAACTGCAGGGTTTACCGGAGAGCTAAGTTCCTCAATACCGACCATAGCCTTGTTGTAGCAACTCTGACGTTGCAGCCTAAATCCAGGAAAATGGTACTATCCCGGCCTTGGCTGGATGTTGGCAAGCTCAAGGAGAGGGTAGCTGAGGAGTTTGCGAACAGACTGAGTGGGGATTTGGCGGGTCTGGGTGCTTTGGGAAATACTGAAGAATTGTGGAGTGCCTTCAAGACCAACATCCTTGATGTTGCCAGTGGATGTCTTGGAACTCACCGCAGGGCAAAGAAGAATTTTGTCTCGCAGGGTACACTGGATACCATTGACCAGAGTCGCAGGGCCAGGCTGAATGGTGGAGCTGAGCTGTTAAGGGAGCTGAGGCATAAAACTGTACGTGCACTACGGGTGGACAAAGAGGACTATGTGTGAGGAATCTATGAGGTGGTAGAGCATCACCTGTGGTCAAGTGATTCTTGTCCTGTTTACACGGGAATTCGCACATTGCTTTGCTCCAAGCCCGTCCCTCGGTGTACTGCAGTTAGAGTGGAGGGTGTTGGCTCTTGACAGAGGAGTCCAAAGTGAAGGCCCGCGAGGCCGGTTACTTTCAGCGGCTGTACCAGCCTGATCCACCAGCTATCGAGTTGGATGTCAAGGGTGTTACTATCCCGATTGCTGACCCTCCAATCAAATGTGATCCACCTTTGTTTGTGGAAACACAGACTGCTTGTGAATCAGTTAAAATGGGGCAAAGGTCCTGGGATCTGTAGCATCCATGCTGAGCTTCTCAAGGCTGGTGGAAATGCTGTACTCATGTCATTGCAAGCAGTTCTGTGATCTGCCTGGAACACAGGCATCATCCCACTGATGAGAAGAGAGGCCTTGTTGTCTCTCTCTGGAAAGGGAAGGGTAATCGCCAGGGCTGCAACAACTACCGAGGGGTGACGCTGCTCTCAGTGCCAGGCAAGATCTTTGCTTGGATAATTCTTAACAGGGTTCACCACCATCTGCTTGAGCACCAGCGTCCAGAGCAGTCAGGCTTTATACCAGAGGTCAACAGTTGACCGTATCCTTGCTCTTCGAGTCCTCACCGAATGCAGACAAGAGTTTCTGCAGGGGCTGATTGCAGCTGATGTTGATCTCTGCAAATCATTCGATTCAGTGAATGGGGATGCCCTCTGGAGAATTATTGGTCTTCGTGGGGTGCCATCCAAAACTGATCAATCAGAATGTCTGAAAAATACCCTGGTACTGAGAGTGCTGTGAGATGTGGTGATACCATCTCTGACTTATTTCCAGTTGTTACTGGAGTTTGTCAAGGGTGTGTATTGGCCCCCACACTTTTCAGCGCTTGTACAGACTGGATTCTCGGAAGGATGTCGGAGAGATCAAGCTGCGGTGCATCGTTTGGGAATGTCAAGATCTCTGACCTTGATTTCGCAGACAATGCAGTCTTTGTGGAGACTTTAGATATCCTTTGTAGGCCCTCGAGGTGCTGAATGAGGAGTCGGAGCCGCTGGGATTACGGGTTTCCTGGATCAAAACTAAGATCCAGGCTTTCAATGACATCTTGGATGCTGCTGTCCTGTCTGTACCGGTTTGTGGTGAGGAAGTTGAGGTCACGGAGAGATTCACTTACCTTGGCAGTGATATTCATGTCTCTGCTGGCTGTGAGCCAGAGGTCAACAGATCTCTGGGTCGGGCCTTGGGAGTCATGGATTCACTGGATCATGGGGTGTGGTACTTTCAGTACCTGTGCAGGAGGACGAAAGTCCAAGTCTTCTTGGTGTTTCCTCTTGTTTCCAGTCTTGCTCTACAGATGTGAGACTTGGACTCTGACCAGGCATCTGAGATGGAGACTAAACTCCTTTGGGATTACGTCTTTGGAGAATTGTTGGCTATCGCTGGTTGGACTTTATGTTCAATGAGTGGTTGCTGAGAGAGACTCAAATGAGATTTGTTACCTCTAAAATCCACGAGCATCAGCTGCGGCTGTATGAACAAGTGGCTCGTTTTCCTGATGCTGATCCTGCTCAACAGATCCTCTCAGCGAGGGAGCCTCTTGAGTGGAGGAGGCCAATGGGCTGACCACGTGCCTCAAAGTTGTAGCAGGTTGATCAGCATCTCAAGCAGATGGGGATTGGCCAGGCATCTGTCTGGGGGATGGCCAGACATTGAGCTCTGGAGGACCAGCGGAAAGTGGACGCAGTGACGTGCTGCTCCGGCACATGCTCCAATACCCGACCTGACCTGACTATGCATGGGTCATGGGTCAGCTGCCCTGACTCCACCCCACTGCTTTCCGCCCATCGCCTGGACAGTTGGCCTGACTCCACCCCAATAAAATTATGCGCCGCCATTACATGAATCAGCACAGTTCAGCAGGCCTTACGCCTGGGTGTTAGTGCATGGCCCAGTGCAATAGGAATGATCCCATGTGTATAACCACGATGTATTGTATATGCGCATAAGCCGTACGCATGTTTTTGTTTCATGTATGTGCATCGGGTTGTTTATATTTTTCATTATATTTCAGTCTATCCTTCGTCCCAGGATTCTCTGTTTGTTTTGTCTTTCAATAAACTGTTATTTCTTTGGAGCCATTTAGCATGATTCCCACCTTCTCTTTGGGAAATTCATGGGGGAAATATCTGTACTAATAAGTGTGTGTGTGTGTGTGTGTGTGTGTGTGTGTGTGTGTGTGTGTGTGTGTGTGTGTGTGTGTGTGTGTGTGTGTGTGTGTGTGTGTGTGTGTGCGCGCGCGTCATTGTTTGCTATCGACATATGCGGGTTTCAGAATGTGGAATGGAGTCCTCCCAGGGTGAGCTCAATGTATCCACATTCATTTCGGTAAGGTGTCACGATTCATGGACCAAGCTGTGAAGTTTTCTGTTCTCAAAGTTTTGTGCCGAGGGCTCTCTTTAGGATCGTCGCTGAGCCCCGGACAGCTTCCGAATGCAGTTCGTTTGTTATAATATTCCCAGGGATGGTTTTTAGCTCACCTGTAAAGTCGTTCTGGGGAGCTTATGTGATGGCGCGTTGTCCGTCCGTCCATCCACAAATACAACTTCTCAGAAACTACATATATGAATTCAATGTTATTTGACCACAAACTTCAACACCCGTGATGGCATAAAAAAGGCATCTGAAGGGATCTACAGAGGGAGTTTATGGTGGGGGGAGGGGGTGTGGGGGTGGGGGGGAGTGGGTTGCCTCCCCAAAGAGGTATTTGCTTTCTTCTTAAACGATACACACAATTCCATTCGAACTTCACGCCAACCTTCATCACCCATGAAGTACCAAAGTTTGTTCCATGACATTAGAAAAATCTGGCTCTAAGGTGATTTAAGGGGCGTTGCCCACAAAATGTTTGCTTTTTTTCTCCAAAACTACACACGCAATTCCGATGAAACTTGACCACCATCTTCACCACCCGTGATGTACCAAAGTTTGTTCATGACATTAAAAAAATTGGCATATCAGAGGGTCTCTGGGGAGAGGGGTTTGCCCGCCAAAATATGCATTTGCTTTCTTCTCAGAAACCACACACACAATTCGGATGAAACTTGACCACAACCTTTGTCACCCGTGATGTACCAAGGTTTGTTCATGGCATGAAAAAACAAATCCAGAGGTATTTACTTTCTTCTCCATTATATATTTTGTGGGTCATCCATGCCTACCAGTGGTTGCCTGATTATCTTATCCAGCCATGACCAGGTGAGCACCCAGGGATACTGCTCCCCCTATGTTTAATATCTCTGTGAGGTCCAGCTATCACTGATACAACTTTGCCATTCTTCAGCTTCCAGGATCTTCTCACTTCATTCTTGATGTCTTGGTGTTTCATCATTTTCTTGATTTCTGCATTGTTTAGTCCAAAATCACTGCGATTAACACCTCAATAAGCAATGCCTTCTTCCCATATTTTTGTACCTAAGTATGATATCTGGTCGCACACTTTGTTTTCGATGTTCAAGCTCGATGGGATCATTAGTTCATATGTGAGTAGTAGGTACTTCCATGTTTTCAGTGATTACTTTTGGTTCATGTTCTCACAAATTTTCTGGAACTGGGACATCAAAGTTTTTGCAGATGTGACAGCGAATTACTTCATAAACTCCGTTGTGTCGTTGTGTGTACAGCTGTTCTGACATGAGTGTGTGTGTGTGTGTGTGTGTGTGTGTGTGTGTGTGTGTGTGTGTGTGTGTGTGTGTGTGTGTGTGTGTGTGTGTGTGTGTGTGTGTATGTGTGTGTTCGGTCATTAAGCATAACATATCATTCTCTTTACTAACCCCACCTCCACACCTCACCTTTCTCTCTCTTTTTTTTTTCCTCCTCCCCACCCCCCTCCTCTCTCTCTCTCCCTCTCTCTCTCACACCCCCACCTCGCATCCCTCCCTCCGGTATGGCAATGTTTGCTGAGGCATAGCTCTCCCCACCTCTCCTCCCACTTCCTCTCTTCCCCCCTTCCTAGCTTCCCCTCCCTCCTACCTCCTCTCTCCTTTCTTCCTCTCTCTCCCCTCCCTCTCTCAACCCCCTTCCTTAATACCCCCAATCAGTGAAGCGACAGGTTGTATTTGCTAGTCTATACAATAAGTGAGCTGTTTGTCTGTCACCATTTTTCTCAGAGATGGCTGAACAGATCTTCGTCAAACTTTCAGAGGTTCATCAGTGAGTGCCACAGAGTGGATTATGCAAAAATATTTTCTTGAACAATTTGGAAACAAAAAAAGTTAGGATTTTTTTTTTCAAACGCTACATTGTGACAAAGCCTTTGGAGGAATGTGAAAGGGAGTATTAAATGTTCCCTGAGCCCATTCCTTCGTGGGAGTAGGGAAGTGTTTTAGAGAACAACAACAAAATAGAAAAAAAAGACAAAATTTGATGTCTTCAAAATGACAACAGAATGAGAAGGACACCGAGCAACACCGCTCACCCCTGCTCGTGAATTGATAAAACACTCATTTTAAGGGACAGGCAGGGGATAGATCTTGACAGGGTGAAGCTGAATTTTCCATTTGAGCATGGTTTCCTTTAATTCGGCCGTTCGCTAAGCATATTGCTTGGGGGTGTGGCGGAGAAGCGTTAGCAGACCCTGTCGATGCGACAATATATTTGCATTCTGGGTACTGGTTTCACTTACACTGTCGGTCAGCCTCCTGCATTCGTGAATCTTCCGCTTGCAAATAACTCTGAAGGTTTCTCAACACTTGATTCTGTAATAAAGCAGAACTTGGAATCAGTTGTTGAGGGCCGGTGTTTGATTGTTGAGCCTCGGGTGCTTGAAGAATCCCATTATAGAGAGCTTTCACGTCTGGTTCAAACATCAGAACTGGATGTTGCATGAAACAGAATCCTAGACAGGGAGGTAAAAGACATGAGAGAGGGTGCAATGAGAAAAAGTCAGTGATAAAAGAACACTGGGCAGGCTTGTTTAGGGGTCTAATCTGAACGGTCCGTTCACGATGCTCGGAATCCAGGTTCAATACCCATGTACAGTCGTACTATGTATATTTGTCCAGTGTCTACTATTATCATTGCAATTCACATTCATGTACACTGATGTCTCCTGATGCCTTTGTCCTTGATGTGATTTGTGTTCACCCAGGCAAAAATAGCATTCCTTCCCAGTAGTAATTCTCTGCAGACTATGTAGTAGGACCTGTTACCAACTATAGTATTTGAGAGTACTACTCTCATCTAACACATAATTTGAAGTTTTTGTTTGTTTGTTTGTTTGTCTGCAAGTGCTAATCTCCTGAACTGTGAAAGATAGGAGGAAACCTCTGAAACAAAAAATGTCAGGACAGGCCCCGGGAAGGTTATAGGCTAGGTGGCGAGGACCCTCAGCCGGGGGGGGGGGGTGTTTCCCCTCATCAACCCCCTAAGGCTCTGCACGCTCTAATCCCCGGGAAGGTTATAGGCTAGGTGGCGAGGCCCCTCAGTCGGGGGGGGGGGGGTGTTTCCCCCTCACAACCCCATTAGGCTATGACTGCCGTGGCCCAAAAGGCAACTGATACTGGGCTCGCGTCAGACCTATGTAGAGAAGATTAAAATTATCCAAAAAGAACCCGGGCAACGCCAGGTGCATTCGCCTAGTATACTATCGTTATAACTGGAGCATTTTTGCCAAGGCAAGCTCCACTTTGAGTTTTTTTGTGTGTATGTTTGTGTTTGCTTGTGTGCTTGTGTGTATGTTTGTGTGTGTGTTTGTTTGGTTGTGTGTGTGTTTGTGTGTCTGCATGTTTGTGTGTGTGTGTGTACTCTGAGTTGTACTCTATGTGGACACGGCAAGGTGTTAGGGGTTAAAAAAAAATTTCCTAGGGATTCTGGGTGGGGGAGGACCCCCAATTCTATGTATGTAAATATATAGAGCATCGCGCCACTCCAAGTGAAAGGAGGTAATTCAAGTCATCATAAATTACGCCAAATCTGGAGGTAATAACCCATCAGAATTCTGGAGGAATTCACCCATCCAAAATTCTGGGGCAAAAAACCCATCCAAAATTCTGGGGCAAAAAACCCATCCATAATTCCAGGCGAATTATAACCCTTCCACAAGGACGGGTTCTTCCCGAATGAAACAAACTTACACATTACAAACTCAAACCTAACCTGCAAGAACAGATTGGTGCAAGGGTAAAACATGTTACATGTACACCTTAAATCCACCTTTTATAACGTACATGTACCCTGTTTGTATCCACAGGTACAAACAATGGGAAAATCCAGCAAACACCACCGCATCACTCAAACATCCTTTCAAAATCCCATCACACCATGCCTGGTCGCACCATGGCCACGTGTTAAAAGCTCACCATCAAGCAATGCCAAACACGTTCACCTGCCAAACACATGTCCTCATCCACAAATGACAGAAATCACTTGCTGATGGGCCTTACCCAGAAACGAAACAAGAAAGGGAGACAGGTGGGAGGTGAAACACGTCATTGCCCCTGAGGTACACGAGCTGAAAAGTGCTTACACACCCACTCACGTGCATCCACAAAACACAAGATCATGTCCATTCCAAACGCCAACTGAGTAGAGTAATGATGATGACATGATGCTTCAGGTATATTGCTCTTTTCACTCCATGCACTGGTACGTGACCGGAACATGGATGCGAAAGGAATATAAAAATGCAAGCTATGTGCCAGGACTATATTTTAGACCAAAGGAAGTTCAGATCTTCGGCCGAAGGATGTCCGTAGGTCACAGACGAAACGTGACCTGAGACCAAATCTGCTCTAATGGTTTGTTGCGAAATCGGCCGAGTAATAATTGGTACAAACTATTGGTTGGTTGTTCTTTCCTTTTGCTTTTGAATTACATAATTAATGTTAATTATAAAGAGCAAGCTGGAGCCTTGAGACCAAAACCCAGAGGAAGGAGAACAAAGACTTACCCAAACCAATAAGAGCTTTCATCTGCACCTCGTCATCAGGGTAGCGAGTGAAATACATCAATGTCTCCAAAACTTTCTCTCTGATTACAACCTGTAAAAACAGGTGGAACATCTTTTTCACCGTAGAAAATGAGAGGCAGCTCACATGAACATGTGAAAAAGATGAGAGGAAATGGTCCATTAGGTTATAAATGTATCCAATGATTAATGGTAATTGGGCATGCATCTCAACGACATAACCACAGAAATTGGGTTTCTATGCTGAACGTCATAAAGGTGGAGGCAGTAGGCAGGGAGATAAATGAAACAAAGCTCAATTTGCATGATCTTCATGCTATGTGACACACACACACACACACACACACACACACACACACACACACACACACACACACACACACACACACAC
Organism: Eptatretus burgeri; assembly: GCF_056783735.1. Classification (NCBI taxonomy): domain Eukaryota; kingdom Metazoa; phylum Chordata; class Myxini; order Myxiniformes; family Myxinidae; genus Eptatretus; species Eptatretus burgeri. Next base: position 906,522 of record NC_140971.1, read on the forward strand.
ACACACACACACACACACACACACACACACACACAACCTTGGTATTTCCTTTGAAATCCTCTTGGTCAAAGTCAAAGTGGCGACAAAGTGCCCCCACAGTAAAGAGGGCACGGAGCAGGGTAGGTCTGTTCAATATGAGGACGTCGCTATCTGCAGCTTCTCGATGCTGAGCTCTTAGCTTTACAAGAACACCTGTGGTAGGGAATAAAATAAAAACCTTCAATTCATTACTTTAATAAGTTTTCTTTTTTCATGACAAGTGTTCTCCATGCATCCTTTGGAAAGACAGTAAAATAATCTCTGTCAACCATCTGCAAAGTGTCTCATGAACATTCATTGAAACAATGTCATCCTCAGCTTATGGAGAGCAGTCGATAAATTGTTTCGTGTTACTCCCGAGGCAGTTTCATCAATTTTACTGAAAATAATAAATACACCACCATTTATAAAGTGCAGCAAATTTAAATGATATGTCACCCCCCCCCCCCCTTTTTAGTTTATCTGGAATTGGGATTCCAGATAAGGTATTGTCATCATGCACGGTCCATCTGTCTGTCCGTCCGTCTCCTATTTCAACTTCTCCAGCCAAACCACTGGACCAATCCGGATGAAATTTAGCAGCAACGTTCTGCTCCTGACTGGTAACGGGGATTGCAAAGTTCGCTCCGTTCATGTGAATTTAAGTAGGTCAAAATGGCGGTCACGTAAATTCCTTCAAAAATCTTCTCCATACCCACCAGTTAGAATTCTATCAAATTTGGGGCACAACATTAGGACAGGGTCCTAATGTTAACTTGCAAAGGTCATGCCGATCACGTGACCGGAAATGTGTCAAAATGGCGGTCGCGTAAATTCCTTCAAAAATCTTCTTTCCCAGACCCATCAGTTCGAATTAAATGCTACCAAATTTGGGTTACAACATTAGGCCAGGGCCCAGATCAGCTACAGGTCCAGCGGTCCTATTTATATTTTCCAATATTTTAAGTCCAAAAAGATCAGGAACATTTGAGAAGATGTCTATCTGTCTCTTCCCTATGGACACACCTTTAGTTTATTAAACGAAACAGCAAATGCTATAGGTTTGGTTGTTTCTCAACGGGACATCGAGAACTCACTGTAATAGCGATTGAAACAGCTCCACACAAACTTGTTGTTATGTGTAACTTTGTTCACAATGGCACCGAGGCAGCTCACGCAGTTCTGAACAACCTGAGAAAGGTTCAGCAATTTAAGGTTCAACAAAGAGCGGCTCTCATACATTATCTTTAGTATTTGCAAATGAGGCAGTTCTTGGGATAAAGGGAGGAGGTTGCAGGAGAAAGAACAAATGGGCTCAACAAGTGAGGTCACGAAGGTTACTTGCAGCCAAGAGCTGGTACGTCATTTCCAGGCATACCGTCATGCCGTATCTCAGTATCAGCTTCATCAAATCTTCCTCAATTGTGTTTAGAAAACTTTCACTCGGGTGCTCCATGAGAGGCACAACCAGCTCAAGGATCCGAGCCACAGAGCAGATGACAAGGAAATCTCCTTGGGTCTGCGAGACACAAAATGGGGAAGACAAATAAATAAATAAATGCAGAGAAATAAAGAGAGAAAAAAGAAAATAGGGGGAGGGGTGATGAAAAAAAATATGAAACTAACATCAAGCTGATGGAAAGGCAGAAGACAGACAAAACGAGGAATTGATGAACGATATAACAATGATAAAATGAAATAGAAAAAATGAGAGTAAATGAGTGTGAGATGTAAATCCAAGCATTATCGAGTGAGATAAAGGCAGAGTAGGGTAAAAATAAATAAATGGACAGCTCACACTGCACTTTGTGCTGAGGTAAGGCTGCAGGGTGAGTGCGTGCGGCACGATAAGGCGAGGCAGGAGTTTGCTGAACAGGTGCAACGTCGTTAAGCACGAAACAAGACGTGCTGAAGAGCCAAGGCTGTCCAACCCTTGGAAAATGGAAATGGGTGGTTTGGACAATCATGGTAAGGAAAATAGGGGGGGGGCTTGAGGGAGTCAGGGAAGACGGAGGGGGTAAAATCACAATAGGGAATGGTGGGGGGGCGAGGGAGGGAAGAGACAAAATCACAATAGGGAGAGTGGGGTGGGTGGAGAAAATTACCAATAGGGAGTGGGGTGGGGGGAGGAAGGGGAAAAAAAAATCACAATAGGGAGTGGGGGAGGCGAGAAAACTACCAAGAGGGAGTGGGGAGGGGAAAAAATCACAATAAGGAGAGGGAAGAGGGGACAAAATCATATTGGGGAGTGGGAGTGGGTGAAAGGGGGGGGGCAAAATCACAAGAAGTAGTGGGGGGGGGGACAAAAACACAGTCAGGCGTGGGGTGGGCAAAATCACAATAGGGGTGGAGGGAGGAGAGAAAATCACAACAGAATGTGAGGAAAAACAATTGTAGGACAAAAGGTAAGAATGGACCACCGAGTGCCCATCTCTACTGTAGTTGGTATACCTAAGTATGTGATTGGTGGGAGGTGAACACTTGGAACAGAACGGAACCTTTCTGACCGAGTACCAAATGGTATACGATTTACCTTCATCGTACTTCAGCATGCTGTCCACCAGACAGTTGATTATTTGAGAGCAGGCTTGTCTCACTGGCCGGCTAGCAGAGTCTTCTTCCAATTTCAACAGCTTTTCAAAAAAAAAGAGAAAAATAAACAATCATTCATTTCCCTTTCAAATTCTGATCAAAGCACACTTTCTGAAATGAAGTAAAACAAGATGAGATAGCTGTTTGCCAATGCACAAAGATCCAGATGATGGTATATTTCAGGAGTTTTTGCCATTTTGAGGCGAAGTAAAATCAACTGGAATCTCAAATCGAATTTTTAATAAAACTGTATATAATCATAACCAGTTATACCTTACATTTACAATTTAAAATGAAGGAAGTTGCCTGTGGTACCGTTACACCATAAGCCTTTTCTCATAGGATACCCTAAGATTTTTCATATGGACAGCTTGATGCAGAATGGACGATCGGCTTTACGTACCCATCCTGAGGGCAAAGTGCTCAAGATGTAGAGGACATTGCTCGCATGACACCGGTTAATAATTATAATTGCATTCTACTTCATGGGGGTGAGGGAGAGGGAATCAATGACCAGATGGATCAGAGGTGAACGTACTACCCAATGCTACCCCTCATGTATGAAGGTCTCCCATCGAGGTATCGACCAAGCTCAATTCTGCATATATTCTGACATCTAATGAAACTGGGTAGATTTGAGATGATAAATCACAGCAAAAATGAAGCATAGTTTCTTTATTTGGCCAAGTAAGAGCGACAAAGTGGTCTGAATGTTTGTTAATTTTAATCAAAACCTGAGGTGGCACAGAACCAGACAAAAAGGAAATTGAAGAATGACAAAAAGAAAGACATGAGGCACTGCAGCAGGTAAGTCAGATGAAGAAGAAGGATATGAAATGAGAATGGGAATTACATGAGGTTAAATAAGAAAGAATGGAACCTAGAAAAAGAGAGGGACATGTTACAACAGATAGAACTAGAATGGCATTCGGTGGAGTGCATCCGCCGGGCTCAACCGTTTATATTTTGCATCCCACTCATAGGCCGGATCGACATCCAGACCTGAACCAAAATCTAATCGATTCGTCCTTGTAACACACCAACCTGCCCACCAAGTTTCGTCTGAATCCATCCACAACTTTTTGAGATAGCCTGCTCACAGACAAACAAACAAACAAGCAGCCATAGACTGGTACTTACGAAATCGTCAACTTGACCTCTGACCTTGTCTAATAAAAGCTGTCTCTAGAGAAGGGAGCGACGCAAACCAGAAGTTTCTACGATGATTCTGTACCAAACCATCAAAAATCGTAACGTCGACCGAAGCAAAAATCTCCATTTCTCCACGCAATTAAACCTTAACGCAACTCAACGACGCGTCTGCTCGAGCGCACTGCATCATGGGACGACCCGTGACACGTCGAGTGAAATATTTTTTATACAATCTTAAAACGTCTCCAAAACATCCGATTTTTACCAGAATTTCGACAACCGAGTTTTAAGCGTCCTAAGCGATCGCAAAAATCGAAGACAAAATTAAAATCGAAGTTAAAACGAACTCGTAACATCGAGCGAAGCAAAAATACTCCATTTCTCCACGTGAATTTATGGAATTATGTTTGACCTCACTGTGACCTTGACCTTTGACCGATTTTGACCAAAATCTAATCAGCACGAGCCATCACCCTCCTGAATCACATGGTGTAATTTCACATTGGTAGCTTTTTCCGTTCTCGAGTTATCGTGCCTACAAACAAACAAAGAAACAAACAAGCAGTCATAGACTGGTACTTACGAAATCGTCAACTTGACCTCTGACCTTGTCTAATAAAAGCTGTCTCTGGAGAAGGTAGCGAAGCAAACCAGAAGTTTCTACCATGATTCTGTACCAAACCATTAAAATTGAATTTTTGACCCCACTGTGACCTTGACCTTTGACCGATTTTGACCAAAATCTAATCAGCAGTAGCCATCACCCTCTTGAATCACGTGGTGTAATGTGACATTGGTAGCTTCTTCCGTTCTCGAGTTATCTGCACCAAACCATCAAAAATCGAATATTTGACCTCACTGTGACCTTGACCTTTGACCGATTTTGACCAAAATCTAATCAGCACTAGCCATCACCCTCCTGAATCACATGGTGTAATTTGACATTGGTAGCTTCTTCCGTTCTCGAGTTATCGTGCCTTCAAACAAACAAACAAACAAACAGAAATGGAAATCATCAATATACTTCCGAAATCTTTAGATTTTTATCGTGCCTACAAACAAACAAACAAACAAACAAGCAGTCATAGACTGGTACTTACGAAATCGTCAACTTGACCTCTGACCTTGTCCAATAAAAGCTGTCTCTAGAGAAGGTAGCGACGCAAACCAGAAGTTTCTACGTTGTTTCTGTAGCAAACCATCAAAAACCGAATGTTTTGGATGTTTGACCTCACCGTGACCTTGACCTTTGACCGATTTTGACCAAAATCTAATCAGCGCTAACCACCACCCTCCTGAATCACGTGGTGTAATTTGACATTGGTAGCTTCTTCCGTTCTCGAGTTATCATATTTTGGATGTTTGACCTCACTGTGACCTTGACCTTTGACCGATTTTGACCAAAATCTAATCAGCACTAGCCATCACCCTCCTGAATCACGTGGTGTAATTTGACATTGGTAGCTTCTTCCGTTCTCGAGTTATCTGTACCAAACCATAAAAAATCGAATATTTGACCTCTCTGTGACCTTGACCTTTGACCGATTTTGACCAAAATCTAATCAGCACTAGCCATCACCTTCTTGAATCACGTGGTGTAATTTGACATTGGTAGCTTCTTCCGTTCTTGAGTTATCTGTACCAAACCATCAAAAATCGAATATTTGACCTCACTGTGACTTTGACCTTTGACCGATTTTGACCAAAATCTAATCAGCACTAGCCATCACCCTCCTGAATAACGTGGTGTAATTTGACATTGGTAGCTTCTTCCGTTCTCGAGTTATCGTGCCTACAAACAAACAAACATACAAACAAACAAACAGAAACGGAAGTCATCAATATACTTACGAAATCTTTAGATTTCGTAAGTAACAAGCAGTCATAGACTGGTACTTTCGAAATCGTCAACTTGACCTCTGACCTTGTCGAATAAATGCTGTCTCTCGAGAAGGTAGCGACGCAAACCAGAAGTTTCTACGATGATTCTGTACCAAACCATCAAAAATCGAATGTTTTGGATGTTTGACCTCATTGTGACCTTGAAATTTGACCAATTTTGACCAAAATCTAATTAACGCTCGCCACCACCCTCCTGAATCACATGGTGTAATTTGACATTGGTAGCTTCTTCCGTTCTCAAGTTATTGTGCTTACAAACAAACACACAAACACACAAACACAGGACGGAAGTCATCAATATACTTACGAAATCTAAACAAGAAAGACGTCACGCCAGAACACGATACTTGCGAAATCTATTACACAAATTTGACCTTAAAATTACTTGGTGGTTGAATTGATTGACCTCATACGCAAATCCTGCTCAAATTTCAAGTCAATCGGATTAAAATTAAGGAATTTCAAAATAACACCGAAGTTGTTGACCTTTGGTCTATATTGACCTTTTGGCCGATGTTGATCTCAAAAATAATTGGTGGGTGAATTCAATGATGAAATATGAAACTCCTCTTCCAATCTCAAGTCAATCGGATGAAAATTGGCAATTTTAGAAATTCGGCCTATGTTAATCTTTTGGTCGATGCTGATCTCAAAAATAATTGGTGCTTGAATTCAGTAAGCTGATATGCAGATGGTCTTCAAATTTTAAGTCAATTGAATAAAAATTGACAATTTTAGAAACAATTGAAAAAAAATTGGTCATGGCCCCTGTTGACCTTCTGACCTAAATTAACCTCACAAATAATAGATGGTTTAATTTGTTGACTTGATATGCAAATCATATTCAAATTTCAAATCAATCGGATGATCAATCTGAACCAAAATCTAATCTGTTTGTTATTGTCACCTAAGCAATTCATCCACGTAGTTTTGTCAGAACTCGTCCACAACTTTTTGAGATATAATGATAAATATATAGATAATGGTATGTATTAAAATGGTATGTATAAATATGTAGGAAAATGTATGTCATAAATATAAGTGGAAAAATTACAAGCCCAGGCCAAGAATTGAACCCAGGTCCACTGGCAAACCATTCCAGTGCTCTGCCATCTGAGATATCTGGGCAACCCACTGGCTAAGCACCGCAATTCTTCCACATATACATGAAAAGTCACTCATCGAGCGACACTTTGCAAAACAGAACAAAGTAAAACAGCACTCGGCAGAGTGCATACCTCTGCCAGGTTGAACAATTCACGTTTTGCTCAGAACAGGTTGAACAGTTCACAGTTCTAAGACCCTCTTGAGAACAGGCCCGAGCTGCTCCTCTGGTTGGCAGAATGCCCCGGAAGCAGTAGGGGAAAGAGAATGGCACCAGTATCTTCTTCTTCTTCTTCTTCTTCTCCTTCTTCTTTCGGCTGCTCCCGTTTGGGGTCGCCACAGCGGATCATCCGTATGATCCGCATAGTGATTTGGCTTAGTTTTTACGCCGGATGCCCTTCCTGACGCAACCCTGGTCGCCTCTTACGACACAGGGACCAGTATATGTGGAAGAATTGTGGTGCTTAGCCAGTGGGCAACCCAGATAGCTCATATGGCGGAGCACTGGTACAGTTTGCCAGACAACCTCGGTTCGATTCCTGGTCTGTGCACGTAATTTTTCCACATATATTTATGATGCTTGTTCTATCCTGTTCATTTTCTAATTATATATAGATTTTTTGATTTTTTTTCAAAGAAGACGAAGAAGAAGGGGCTTCCATCCAAAAGTAAAAACTCGATCGACTCCGCTAATTTGAACAAAAAAGCGAGAACAGACCCAGTCTCAGGGCAACGTTTCGCCGGCTTCACAGCCGGCTTCATCAGGCTTCATCAGGCACAATTTGTCTGAAGACTCTGAGAGCATGAGGCAAAAGATTCTGTGGTCTAATGAGATGAAAATTGAACTCTGGCCTGAATGCAAATGGCTATGTCTCGTGGAAACTGAGGACAGCTCATCACCCATCTAACACCATCTGTGCCATGAAGCATGGTGGTGGCAGCATCATGCTCTGGGGATGCTTTTCAGTGGCAGGGACTGGGAGACTTGTAAGAATAGAGGGAACAATAAATGGAACCAAATACAAGAAAATCCTTGAGGAGAACCTGCTTCAGAGTGCAAAAGACCTTAGACTGCGGTGAAGATTTATGTTCCAACACGACAATGACCCCAAGTGTGCAGCCAAAGCAACAATGGAATGGTTTCAGAAGAAGAACGTGAAAGTTGTTGAGTGGCCCAGCCAAAGCCCAGACTTAAATCCCATTGATAATCTGTCAAGACTTGAGGATTGCTGTTCACCGACGCTCCCTATCCAACTTGACAGAACTTGAGCAAATCTGCAAGGAAGAATGGGAGAAACTCCCCAAATCCAGATGTGTCAAGCTTACACAGACATTCCCAAGAAGACTCGAAGCTGTAATCGCTGCCAAAGGAGCTTCTATGAAGTATTGACTCAGGGGGTTGAATACTTATTGATGCAAGACATTTCAGCTTTTCATGTTTAATTAATTTGTAAAAATGTCTAAAAACATGTTTTCACTTTCTCATTATGAGGTATTTTGTGTAGATCAGTGACAAAAAATTTAAATTTAATCTGTTTTAAATTCAGGCTGGAACAACAAAATATTACGAAAGTGGAGGGGTGTGAATACTTTCTGAAAGCACTGTATGTATATGTAAAAGGAGTCGAGTTTCTCCGATCGTTACACTCTATTCTAAGGTGTGTCTGCTGCGATACAATAACACAAATGGGACGGTCGGTAAGCTAATAATCCATTTACATGGGAAAAAAAAGTTAATTTCCTTTAATCACATTTACTTGTCAGTTTTGAAAGCCCGTGTTCCAGAGAATGAGGAAGAAAAAGCAGGACATTGAGCTTTAATGAGCGGTTCCAACTGTAACATTTATTGTTCTTCCACAGTAGGTACCATTTACAGACACAGTGGGAACCATTTTGAGATATCCTGCACACAGACCACAACGACGACGACACATTATCGAACATCCCTTTTTGGTTGTCTTACGATATTTGACATCTTCATTGACAGTCACACAGAGACATGCAATATGTTTGTGAAGTGATTTCCGGTTCGCCCATTTTTCGACGTGTTGGTCGAATCTGCAGCTGCAGATTTAACCTCATGAACCCTTTCAACCCTGGCAGCCGGTTTATCAGCCGCTATTAAAATTTTCATATACCTGAGCAGCCGGTAAACCGGCTGCTATTCATAACTCCATCTACCCAAGTGGCCGGATTTTTCCTCCAACAGGACATCCCTCACTCCTTCGTGTCTCTGCCCAGAAATTGTCTCCTCTGACTTGATCGGTCTGAACCCAGCCCTGATGGGGTTGAATTTTCATCTGGACCCTCATTTCTGCTTCTCGCCGGATCGTTACACAATGGACCTGACACCCTCACCGGACTTGCCCCATCCGCAACAACCGTCCACGGCCGACAAGCTTGCTCATCATCCTCAAGCAGGACTGAATCAGGTGAACACCCCGTGGGCGTCGACACGTCTGGCCCTGGCAATACAACGTCTGCCCACGGCGACATCACAGGTGGGGGTCCCACATCGCTCGGCACGGGGGGGGGGGGGTGACGCTGAACAGCGATCATGCATTTGGTTCACGTGCCGCTTCCACACCTCCCCACCATCAGTCCGCACCGCCGTTCACCTTGTGCAACTCTGCGATGAACTGTTGAATCCAAAATTCAAAATCCTGATGGGGTTGAATTTTACATCAATAACTCAATTTCTCACTGCCCTTGGACTGAACTTACACCTCACAAAGCCCAAGAGTACCTTTGGCTGCAACTTCACCTCCGCTCCCTCCTCTTGTTAGTCTGTGTGTTGTCCCGTTCTCCAAACAGTGATGACAGACGACAGACAGACTGTCTGTCTGTCTGTCTGTCTGTCTGTCACACACACACACACACACACACACACACACACACACACACACACACACACACACACACACACACCATGGACAATCTTTTAACCACTTATACCAACTCTCTTTTCCTCGTATGTGGTAATTTCAATTGTCACCATGCAAATTGGTCAAGTGTTGGTAAACATCTCACCAGCATGTTGCTTCTGCAAAGGAATTCTGTGACACCATGGGACTGACGCAAACTGTGACCTTTCCAACCGGGATTTCACTCGGATTTCTCCCAATGACAAATCCTCCCTTCCAAACTTGGTGATGACTACCTTTCCCACAAATGTCTCCTGCTCTTCCTCTGCTCCAATTTGTTGACCTAATAATGTGCTTTTGAGAGTCAACATTGTGGTGTCCGAGACGCAGCGGAACATGGAGAGGGAGAGCGTAGCAGTAACTCCGCTTTATTGCCCTTCCGGATGTACATCATCGCCACCCCTAGCGGCCGAGTCATGATACACGAAAACCCAATCACGTGATACAGCACACTCCTCCCCTCGTAAAATGACAATTCAAATGATGAAATGACAATATAACATGACCAAACGAAACCAATCAACATTCAAAATCCTCCAAGTACCGCGGCCGTCTCGTGACCCGCCTCGGGCGGGCAGCGACGCCAGACGGCCCAGGCTCAGACGCTTCCCGGCTAGGTCGAGGTAACACCCTCGCCGGACTTGCCCCATCCGCAACAACAACCGCCCCCGGCCGACAAACTTGCTCATCGACCTCAAGCAGGACTGAATCAGGTGAACACCCCGTGGGCGTCGACACGTCCGGCCCTGGCAATACAACGTCTGCCCACGGCGACATCACAGGTGGGGGTCCCACATCGCTCGGCACGGGGGGGGGGGGGGGGTGACGCTGAACAGCGATCATGCATTTGGTTCACGTGCCGCTTCCACACCTCCCCACCATCAGTCCGCACTGCCATTCACCTTGTGCAACCCATGCCGAGCCGATGAGAGGATCAGTTGGAGAAGATTCTTCAAAGACATCAAAGTTTGCTTTGCGACGACCTTGGGAAACTGAAGGGCGTGGAGGCAAAACTCTTCATGAAGGAGGGGGTGGTTCCTCGTAACGGTGCGGACCTTAGATGTCGATACCATTTTGACGCATAAACTCATCAAATACATCTGCGATGAACTGCGGACCGTTATCAGAGACCAGAACCTCGGGTAATCCTTTATTAGCAAAGATCGTCCGCAGTTTTTCTACTGTAATGTTTGCTGATGTATGCTGCATCACTACAACCTCCGGCCATTTAGAGAATGCATCGATCACAATCAAAAACATTTTGTCATTAACCGGCCCCGCAAAATCCAGATGGACCCTCTGCCAGGCCCTGCCTGGGGTAGGCCATAGTCCCGAAGCTCGACGTGGGTTATCAGCATCTGTTTGGCACGTGGTGCAACGCTTAACTAACTGCTCAATGTCTTTGTCCAACCCTGGCAACCACAACAGGCTACGAGCAAGACTCTTGGTCTTCACGACGCCAAGGTGACTGACATGCAGTTCTTCCAAACACCGCTGCCTGAACTTTGGTGGAATCACCGCCCTCATTCCCCACATAACGCACCGTTGGACCAACGACAGCTCCGATGCGCACGACGCGAAAGGCTGAAATGCCGGTGTTAAAGGTAGATCGCTCCAATTCCCCGTAGAAATCGCCTGGACGACACGGGCGAGCACTGGATCATGAGCCGATTCCACCGCGACTTGTTTGGCCGTGATCGGCCCGCTTTAGACCTGGCTCAGCGCGAACACATCAACCCGGTCGGCCGACTCAGACGCAGCTGGACCCTCCGCGCAAGGCAAGCGCGAGAGCCCGTCGCAGTTAGCATGCTTTTCGGTGCTCCGGAACTGAATATCGTAATCGTAAGCAGCAAGAAACAGACACAACTGCTGTATCCGCGCGGCCGCTACCACCGGTACCCCGCGTTCGGGTCTCAGGATGAATTGAAGTGGTTTGTGATCCGTCTGGAAAGTGAAATGCCGCCCCAGCAGGTATTGATGAAACCTCCGCACACCTCAGACGAGGCTGAGAGCCTCATGCTCGATCTGGGCATATTCCCGCTCTGCTGCGGACAGGGTCCGGGATGCAAAACAAACAGACCGCTCCGAACCATCGTCCATCCTGTGGGAGAACACTGCCCCGATGCCATATGCAGAGCTGTCGCATGCCAATAAGAGCGGACGCGCAGGCTCGTAGTGCACGAGGACCGTATCCTCTGTGAGCAGCCGCTTGACTCGGTCGAACGCCGCCTGGTGTGCAGGCCCCCAGGACCAGCGCTCGTCCTTCATGAGCAACCGCGTTAACGGCGCAAGCTGTGAGCTGAGCAGCGCACGAACCTTTGGTAATACTGGGCCATACCAATGAACGAGCGCAGCTGCATCTTGTCGCGAGGCGGTGGCATGTGCTGAATCGCCTCTACCTTCCGAGGGCCTTTCAACAGCCCCTCCGGCGTGATGATGTGCCCGAGGTATTCCAAGCGCTGCTTGAAGAACGCGCACTTGTCTCTGTTCAAGTGCAGGCCGCACGCTTCTAGCTTCGTCAGCACTTGGGCAATGTTCGCAAGATGCTCGTCCGCCGTTTTCCCCGCAATGAGCACATCGTCCAGGTAGGTTTGAGCGGGCAGGCCAATGCAAACCTGATCCATGGCTTTCTGCCACAAGGCGGGGGCCGAAGCAATCCCAAAACAGAGTCGGGTATATCGATAGAGCCCTTGACACGTGTTGATTGTCAACAGGTCGCTACTCCCGGGATCCATCGGCAGGTGAAAATATGCATCACGCTGATCAAGCTTCGTGAAGTATTGACTCCCCGCCAATCGTGCATATATCTCATCGATTGACGGCAGTGGATACTGCTCCACGCTGAGCCCCGGGTTAACCGTGGACTTGAAGTCCCTGCACAATCGGACGTCTCCATTCCGTCTCAGCACCGTGACGACCGGGGTGGCCCAATCTGAGTACGACACCCGCTCGATCACTCCACAGGCCTCCAGCCTATCCAGTTCACCCTTGACCTTGTCCCGCAGAACATACGGCACCGGTCGTGGTTTACAATAACGAGGAACCACCCCCTCCTTCAGGAAGAGTTTTGCCTCCACGTCCTTGAGTTTCCCAAGGTCGTCGCAAAACAAACCTTGATGTCTTTGAAGAATCTTCTCCAACTGATACTCCCATCGGCTCGGCATGGGTTGCACAAGGTGAACTGCGGCCCAGTCTAGCCTGATGTGGGTCAGCCAGTCTCGGCCTAGGAGAGACGGACCCCTCCCCCGCACAACGTACAACGGAAGCGCGGTGACCTGGCCTTGGTACCGCACAGACACGTCTGCCATCCCGACTGGCGTTATCTTCTCGCGGGTGTACGTGAACAGTGTGAGGTCAGACCTGATAAGCTTAAGGTCGTTGAGTCTACGCGCGGTCTGTTCGCCGATGATCGACACCGCCGCTCCCGTATCAACCTGAAACGTGATCGGCGTGTTGTTCACTTCGATTTCCACCGTCATCGGGCGTGCCGCCGTAGGGCCAATCGAAAACAGGCCCATCAACGGCTGCCGGTTCCGCACCGGTTCGCAGAGGTCGCCTCGCACATCGCCGTCCATGACCTTAACGGTGGCCAACGCCCCTCGGCACACACGCTTCAGATGACACACCTTGTGACAACGTAAACACACGGTGCTTTTAAACGGGCACATACGGCGCAGGTGTCGAGCTCCGCATCCCAAACACGTCCGCGGGGTCACCTCGCCGCTCGTGCGGCTGCGCGGCGACGTCTGGCCCCGACCCGCACCGAAGGTCGTGCGTGTGTCCCGGGGCGCTCGCGACACCGCGTGGGCCCCCGGGCCATCCGGCATGCCGCGGCCGGTGATGGCCCGAACATCTCCAAGGGTCTGCTCGACAGCTGTAGCAGTATCGACCGCCGAGGTAAATGTAATGGCTTCACCCTTCAGCCGTAGAACCGCCGAAACCATTTTCGCATCTTGCAAACCAGAAATAAAACGATCTCTGAGCCGAGCTGGACGCTCCTCTGCCGTGAACTTGCAGGCCACGGAAGAATGCTTCACTCGCACCACGAAATCTGCGACGCGCTCCCCTGTACCTTTCGCGAGGCGATCGAACTGGTATCGAGCTAGCTGTAATGACTTCTCCAGCGCCATGTGTGCTTTCATTTTCTGCACAATGTCCTGAAACGACAGCGCGTCCCCACTGGGCTTGTCCGGCGCCACCAAATCACTCAGCAGTCGATAATGTTCCGCCGATAGCGAGGCGAGCAAGATCGACTTCTGTTTGCTCCCGTCGACCACATCATTCGCGTGGAAATAGCACCCCAACTGTTCTGAAAACAATTCGAAGTCGTCTCCGACGAAAACGGGCACCTGTCCGTGCGCCGTGACTCGTCGATCAACCATCCTCGTCAGCCAAATGTGGTGTCCGAGGTGCAGCGGAACATGGAGAGCGAGAGCGTAGCAGTAACTCCGCTTTATTGCCCTTCCGGATGTACATCACCGCCACCCCTAGCGGCCGAGTCATGATACACGAAAACCCAATCACGTGATACAGCACAAACATCTCTCCGACTATTCTGAGAGAGCTTCCTCAGCACCGGCGAGTTTGGCATTTCACTCAGGCAGGTTGGCAGGGACTGCAAGCAGCCATCTCTCTTCAGGACTGGTCTCCCATATCTACTGCCCCTGATGTTAACTCAACCTGGGAATTCTTCCACTGAAACCTGTTCTCTCTCATACACAGATTCATCCCATCATCTTCAATTGTTCTACTCCTCTTCCCAGCCATGGTACACCAGGTCAAGTGGTGAGGCAGTTGCTCTGGAACAACTTGCCTTTTCTTCCTGGAAAGCAAATCCGACCAAAGACAATCCCAGAACATTCCAAAAAGACTGCAACAAGTCTTGTGTCGACTCTCAGGAGAGCCAGAAAACAACATCTGTCCAAACTTAAGAATGAGCTTTCAAACTTGTCTTCCTCCTCTAAAACCTGGTGGTGCTTTGTTAAGTCTTTCTTTGGTGTATGCTCCCCTTTCATCCGTTCCCTCTCTTCAAATGGCACCACAGTCAACTCCTTTCGTGAGAAGGCCCAATGCCTCATTTCGGTGTTTGCTTCCAAATAATGTGTCCCCAACTTCTCACTCTTGGTACTGTGGAAGAAATAATTATATAAATGTATGCTATAAGTCGAATTGGCTGTCAGTGTTCCTTCCCTTTGGCCAAGAGTCTTTGCCCTAAATGTTGATAAAAATGTGTTGTTATGGAACGATGTGACCTGGGCTGATAACAGCAAACTTTTGCCGTAATTACATCATGTGCTTCTCACCTAGAAGACACGTACTGCAGTTAGAGTTAACAGCCCCTTCCCCTCTCCCATGAAAGTATAAATGCCTTGAAATGTAATCTTGTTTTCGTGCAAGCACGTGAGGATGTATACCATCTCAGTGGGTTGCACTCCAAGAGAGTGCAAGCACGTGTGGATGTATACCTCCACAGTGGCTTGTACTCCTTGTTACTTAAGTTGCTACCAAGTATAATAAAACTCTCTGATGTAATGTACTTTCATGTTGTGGAAAATGAATTAATCGGTGTCTTTGATTTGAGTCGGTTAAACGGTTAACTAAAAGTAAGAGAAATAAAATAGAACCAGTTAAAGTTCCACAACAAAACTGAGGAAATTCTAAACGATCACAACAAGACTTCAGAAGTCAACAATCAGGCAGAAAAATTCCACATCAGTACCCACCCTTCCCAGTCATACCCAACTGTTCCTGAATTCTGTGTCTTTTGTACCTGAGAAGGTAGAGAAGGTCCTTTCAACCCTCGACTCTGAGTCTGCAACTGGACTGGACGGTGTCAGCTCACATGTCCTAAAATCCTGCTCTGCTGCTCTTTTCACCCTAGCATTTGCCAGAGTTAATCTTCCATCTGCTTGGAAATCCACCAATATCACTGCCTTACATAACAAGGGGTAAAAAAAACTGATCTCCTTAACTACAGACCTATCAGCTTACTTCCAATCATCAGCAAGGTCATGGAATCCATCATCACAGTTGACATGAACTCATCCTCATCTCCAACAGCCTCATCTCAGATCACCAATTCAGATTTAGACCAGTTCACTCAACCTTGGACATGCTGCTTCTACACTCCCAACCATAAATGTAGGCCCTCAATGTCAGACATGAGATGAAAGTCGTCTCTCCAGATACTGTATATCTCGAGCTTTCAAGGTAGTCTGGCATCCTGCCTTATTCTCCAAACTCTCTGCTGATGGCATCCAAGGCCAACTCCACACATGGCTTACTGACTTCCTCCACTATTTGAGCAAATGTATGGTATTCAATGGAATCCTTTCATCTCCTCTCCCTGTCAAGACTGGAGTGCCCCAAGGGAGTGTTCTGGGCCCAGTCCTATTCCTGATATTCATAAATGATCTCTTCAACTCTCTGGAAAATCCTCTTCATCTGTTTGCTGATGACTCCACCCTCTGCCGTGACATCCCTCATCCTTCAGACAGGTAGACTGCAGCCTCTTCCCTCTCTTCAGACCTTGATAAAATAAAATCACAAGCTGGTCAAACATTTGGAATATGTCTTTCATTCCTGACAAATCTCACACTCTCACTATGTCTCTCCGAAAGGATCATTTGGAACCCCCCCCCCCCAATCTACTTTCTCAACAATCCTCTTGAAGTAGTCCTTTCATTCAAGCTTCTGGGTCTTACTATCTGTCATAATCTTTCCTGGGAAATCCATATTTCCAAGCTGGCCTCCAAAGCCAGCCGCCGACTGGGCATCCTCCGTCGTACAAAGTCCTACCTGGGCAAACCTGAATTACTATCCATCGAAAAGGCCTTTATTCATAGCTTGATGGAGTACTGCTCTCCCCTCTGGGATAGCTCCCCCACCTCACACCTTGCTCAGCGTGATGCCATGGAAATCAAGATCTTTAAGATTATTAGAATCTCCTGCGATGAAGGTGAGTGTATCAGTTTGCATTGCAGACAAGTCAGTAGTCTCTGTCTTCTACTGCCTCATTTCTGGTTTCTTCTGTCCTTTACATGCTTTGTCCCTCCTCCCCCCCCCCACCGATTTCTGCAAAGCTCACATAGTTCACTATCAACCCCTGTTTGGTGAAACTACATAAACTCAGAATCACTGCTCACCTCCACTCATTTGCTCCTCTTTTCTCCACCTGTGGAACCAACTTTCACATTATCTTAAATGTCGTTCTTCCCTCCAGGTCTTCAAGGCAGCCGTGTCCACTTTTTTTCTTCCTGAGAGTTCACTTCGGTATCCATCTTATGCACCCCATGCATCCTACCCTGCCCCTCATTCCTCTGCATATCCGTTATTTGCCCAAGCCTCCCTCTTCAGTGTGTTATCCTTCAATCCTGCCGTTGATGTGTCCCTTGGCCTCTTCTGTTCCTTTTGTTCTGTTGTGGCCTGATTGAATCAGTGTTCTTGCTCTTCCATGAGTCCTGACTCTGTATACAAAAATGAAGAAGTATAACATGCTGTTGTTTGATTAAAGCCATCGGTGAAGAGACCGGATGCACACTTCATGTTAAAATATTCAGAAGTACTGTGGAAATCAGTGGTCAAATGGTTTTAGGAATAAATATTTTCAGCTTCATGGGACTCAACTGTATTTTAAGGTTCAGCTATTACAATAAGAATAACACCAATAACAAATCTAACTGTGCAACGATCAATGTTGTAAAAGATGGACATACATTTTGCAGAAGTTGTTCAAACCAGTCAAAACCTGTGTCCTTACAAGCTGAAACCTAGAGAAATAGCAAAGGTATTATTAGGAAAGAGAGAAAAAGGCAGTAATCTTTCAACACTTTGTGTTTATATTTCTCATGTATACACATCAATGAACTTCAAATCGTTGTGTTGCAAAAATCCCCCTTCAAACAACTACACACACCACCCCACATGGGCACAACTGTTAACGTGCAAAGACTCTCCACATCGATATGTGCCTCACCACGTCTGTGATGTTCTGCACTTTTCTGATCATTCCTGCAGAATCATGGGCTGGACTTGGAGAGAACCACAACTTCTGAAAAGTTTCATTCACAAGTTTCTGGGAGCATAAGAACATAGGGAAGAGGGAAAGATCAAATAAGACAGTGACACTAAAAAGAGGGGGAGTGAGAAGAGTGAAGTACAGTGACAAGGCAAAGGAATGTTTCATGAATGGGGGAATGGGTATGAGAGGATGAAATGAAAAGGAGATAAAGTGAACAATGCTGGAGGTCATCGAGTAGGTGTAACTTGAATAATGTTGAAAATTGTTTTGTTTCACAACAGATTTTCATTCCATATTACTTTGCCCAGAAATAAATCATTCATTCATTGATGATGTACATTCGGTGTGTTATAAATCACATTTATCACTTAATACATCACTGATAGCATTGACTTCATGATTTCATCACTTTGAGAGTACATACATCTTTAAGCACATCAATTTGATAGGTGAATATTCGTATCGATGAAAAAAAAACACACATGCTGTTACACTTGGAATGACTCCGTGTGCAATTGGCTTCATCCACCAAGACCCGCTAACAATAGGTTTTCACGTTCAAAGAAGCCAAAGAGACTTCCGGGATGGAAATCTATGTCTATTCTACCTACTAGGAGGTTCAAGTGTGTAAGGTAGCAAACTCAAGGGGTGAGCTCGAATTGTTGATCAACATGACTTAAGGAGATGTAATTATTGCGTTCCCAAATTATGACGTGTTGCCAAGATGTGTGGTTTTGCGGTCTCAAAGCTGTGAAATAACAAGTGTGTCTAAATCTTAGCTTCAAAAGTAATTGTTGAGAAAGTAACGGATGAAACTACATTTCACTTTGCATACACATTTCCCACCGAAACACTAGATGCATGATGGAAAATACTTTCTCTTCACTCAAACCTCATGGGAACACCATGACAACAGCAATCTTATTCTTCTTGCGTATGGCAGCTTAGCTGCTGGGGTAGCTATCATTTCTTGGAAGTGCGACTGTGTCGCTGTTGTAGTGCCCCTCTACCAGTACCCAATGGTACTCATTTCGCCGACCTCGGAAGGATGACAGGCCGAGTCAACCCCCTGGTGTATTAATTCAGCGGCCAACGGGGCTTGAACTCAGGACCCAAGGATCCCAAGCCACCACCCTAACCACGAGGCCAACACCAGGCTACGACAGCAATAGTCAATATGTACAGTAGAAAAGTGAGTATGTATGTAATTTGCATGTCAGTCCTGGCTTTGGAGGGGAGTTCGTGTACATGACTATCAGAATGGTAGTTTAAATTTTCTTGTTCTATATGCCAAAAGCTTCAAAAAACTTTGAGTAACATCTCCAGGTCAAGTTTGTTTTCTCTGCAGAGCCCAACTGGGATTTTCGGTTCAGCGCTAAGCAGCAAAAATGATGGTATTGGAGATTCATTGAATAAATCATTATTAAGCACCAATAAATTATTCATTTTGATTCATTTCGATTGTTTGGGTATGACTAACAACTTTATAGCATGATTCATTGCCCTAAACCTTGGTTCACAGGACAAAATGGCCATGTTTTACTGAATTTTAGCCAAAAATCACTTTCACTTTGAAAGTAGCTCTAAGTTTGATGGCTTCTCAATCACCCAATCTTGTGCGTAGAGGAACCAAGATTGGCCAAAACTTTCCTCATTAAGTGCTCTGAGCAATCCAATTTTCATATCGATACTTTTGGGCTCTGTATGATGCTGATGGGGCCCATTGTAACCCCAAAACACACTACCCCTAAATAGATGTTTTGAGGACATTTCATCAAAATGATCATATCTCCTAAAGTGTCATAGGGTGTTGATCTTTGCGTCTATATGGAGATTTTGACCCCAGGGAATTGATTAGCACCATTATTCTGATTTATGGGGCTGACCTGGTTCGCATAATTCTAGGATTCTTGCCTGTTCTGCCTTATCCCGTCACTGAATATGCAACTGTTTATTCTGCAATGAAGAATTTCATGGAAATTGATTCACAGCTACTTCAAAGAGAAATCCTTATGTATTGTGATTTGGGGAGGCTTGGGGAGATTTGGGGAGATTTGGGGAGGGGGGAAGAAGAGCCAACTGGGTACTGCATCGTCAAGGAAATTCAAATGATGCAACCTCAGAAATTTTGTACTCTAGTCCCAGTTATGGGAGCATTTCACTTGGTGAAAATTCTTCTCAAGTGCAACAGGAAAGCCCAAGGTGGGAATGGAGCCGACATCACTTGGCTGCAGGCCAGTGTCTTTTGTCCAACCATATCCAAAACTCAGTTCTCAATGGAGGTCACTGCAGTCACTCTCTTGAAGGCATGAAATTTCTTGCTGAAGCATTCAATCTTCTCTACAAGAAATTCTTCACTGAGAAAGGTGTTTAGCCATATGCACCAGAACTTGCTGTCCTTGCAAAGCTCAAGTCAAGTGTCACAGATAAGAACATCAGTGACAGTCAGAGGTACATGGCAAAATTAGCCACTGCATCAAACAAGTTGACAGGAGATATGAATAACTTCATCAAAACTAGGTCCGCTGTAAATGAGAACTTCCATTTCTGGACTCAATTCCTCCACATGATGGATGTGGTGTATGATCTGTTGAGAGCTGATTGTGAGGGGATATGGGAGCTCCATCTTGATGCTGTGCAACATGCTCTTTATCTGTTCGTTGCATTTGATTCCACCAACAAACTTTGCTGGTGCTCTGTCGACCTGGAAGAAATGCAAAGTCTGCCTCAAATTGCACCATCAGTCTACGAGAACTTCTCAAAAGGGAATTTTTTCTATTAAGTACAAACCTGGCCACTTCACTGCTGTTGGTGGTGACCAGAAACTAGAGTAGAGTATCAACCTCTCATCCAAATGCAGTGATGGAATCATTGGGCATGCCAAGCAGAAACTGTGCGTGGCTCAATGGGGCCTGATTTATCACAAAATGATGGCAGTAAAGAATCTGAATCACGAATACGCTGGTGTGATGGAGAGCACACACGAGTCGTGTAACCACCACGAGTCATCCCAAGCCACCACAGCCCGCAAAGAGTATTATATCGAAGCAATGTTCAAATTCATCGAGGGGAAGGGCTCCCCCCCCCCCCCATCACCGAATGCTTCCCCAACACTGCAAAATTTTGTGACAAAAGAGATGATGGAAAAGTACATAAGAAATGACATGCTGAATGCCTTTGCAAAAGAAGAGGAAAAGTACCTGACATTTTGGCTCAAAAGATTTGTCCAGAAAAGTGCAAGGCTCAGTGAAACCATTCACCGAACAAATCTCAAAACAATGAAAACTATCAGAAACAAGCCACAGAAGACAATCAAGAAGGCAGTAAAGGAGATTAATATTGTGAAGAAAACCATTAAAATCACCCGTGATCGTGGCCTCACCACCAAGGACCTTTTGAAATATGATGTCACGCCCTCCCCTTCCATGTTCAATGATGACAGGATAATGACCAACCCGGAGAAGAGCCAATTACTCAAAGCATTGGAGACACATCTCAAACCCAAGGACTATGAATATGGACATCGGAGAAATTTTCCATTTCTCATAGACATCATGGCCACCATTCGCAAGGTTCATGTTACTGGCCTCTCCAACCTCCGTGACCTTCTCGCGGGTTTCGTATCCTTTACCAATGTATAACATCAGTTTGGGTGATGTAATTATGTGTTTGACATGGACTCCAAATATCCCTCTGTGAAGGATACTGAGAGAATGAGGCACACCGATACTGTACCGATCGAGCACAGTTCCATCATACCAGAGACCCCTCTACCAAATGAGATGAAAACCTTCTGGCCTTCAAACATAAACAAGCTTCTTCTTGAGAAACTGATCTGTTGTCATCTTTGTGAAAATGCTCCTGAAACTCGACAATACCCCACCATAATAGGTCACGTGACCAAAGAAGATGAGAACGGGCAGATCATCATAGTTCACAAAGACAGAGAATGTGACAGACCTCCTTCAATCACCATTTCACAAGCTGACATTCATATACCCATGCATGTCTTGGATTCTCTTGAGGCAGGACACAAAGTATGTGTCATTATCTCCAATGATACTGATGTAATTGTAGTCTTGCTCTACAATATCCGTCTTTCTGCAGCACAATCTTGAGGAGCTGTGGGTGCGAGCTGGAGTGGGAGATACCAGTCAGTATGTGCCCCTTTCATACCCTATTCTAGCACCTGCGTCATCGGCTCTGTGTAGTACTGCTGGTTCTGCACAGCCTCACAGAGCGCTACATCACCAGCAGGGTTGGCACAAAGAAAGCAGCTTTAAAGGCAGAGCCGGAGAGGTTTCTCAAACACTTTGGGAGGTCACCAGCCCTCTCTCCAGCCATGATTTATAACACCGAGCATTACTTGGTGCAGGTGTTGAGAAGAGGAAGTGGTGTTACAAATTTCTCTGATCTCAGAGCAGAGGTCTTCCACTTCAGTAATGCAGCTCTCCACAACCTGCCCCCGACCAGCCAGGGCCTCCTGCCTCGTATCCAGGATGGGTTCTATAACACTGGTCAACAATTTTTTACTTTCTGAATGTTGTCTAGATTTCTACAAGTGAATTAGGGTATTCTGGCACTGCTGAATCAGGAAATGGCATCCGTTTCTCTCCATCAGGTCAGGTTTTTGTGCTAAGTTGATTTGAAAAAATCAGATCTTGTGACAAAATCAATTACATTTTTGTGGCATTATCAGCTGATTTTTGTCAACACATATCATCCTAAACATGTTTTTAAGAAAAAAAATGTTTTGCCAACAACATTTATTGATTACATGATAGAAACATCGATTACTGTCATCTGAATGGTGGGCATTGATAAAGGTAAGTACAAGTAAATTGCATGTTGCGTCACCACTGTTCAAACTTCAGGGCTTGAACTTCCGTTTCTTCGAACTCCTGGAATGTTCAGCGGCAGGGAGGTCTCTCTTCAGATTCCAACAGTAGTCAGCCATCATGACTGCGTCCCAGCGACCCTGATACCTGGTCTCCATCTCCTTCATGTCCTGATGGAATCTCTCCCCCTGCTCGTCACTCTTTGAACCCAGGTTCTCAGGAAACCGGTTCATATGTGAAAATAGGTAGTGCATCTTGATGCTCATGTTGCAGCCCAGGTTTCTGAAAGCAGTCAGCATGTTGTTGACAAGTTCTGCGTAGTTTCTGGCCTTATTGTTGCCAAGAAAGTTCTTCACTACCAAAACAAATGTCTTCCACGCTTCCAGTTCCACTTCGTTCATTGAGTTTTTGAACTCTGGATCTCTGATGAGCTGACGGATCTGAGAACCATCAAAGATGCCAGCTTTCAACTTCTCCATGGTCAATCCTGGAAAAGCCTGGCACAAGTAAGTGAAGCAGTCACCATCTTTGTCCAGAGCCTTGGTGAACTGCTTGATTAAGCCGAGCTTGATGTGCAGCGGTGGGAAGAGTATTCTGTCTCTGTCCACCAGAGGGTCGTTGATGACGTTCCTTTCTTTGCATGGCACCAATTCCTCCCGCACAGGCCAGTCCTTCTTCGTGTAATGCTGAGCACGGTCCCTACTATCCCACATGCACAGAAAACATGGGTACTTGGTGAAGCCAGACTGTTGTCCCAACAAAAAGTTCACCATCTTCAGGTCAACACAAATAAACCACTTATGCTGATCATAACCAATTTTCTCCAGCACGTACTTCACCGCTTCATACTTCTCCTTCAGTGTAGTCGAGTGAGCGATGGGTACAGAGGCAAACTGGTTGCCGTTGTGTAGCAGAACACATTTCAGTGATCGCTTGCTGCTGTCAATGAACAGTCTCCAATCTTTGGGTTCGTACTGTGGCACTCCAAGCTTGAGCAGAAGCGCATGTCATAAATTGGCGCATGTAGGTATTGTACATTCTTCAGAGTTCGTTATTTCAAGAAATACAACTTTTTTGTATCACATTATTACAAAATCTGCCCCATTAACTTTAGTTTTGATCCACGAACTTTACGCTTTGCCTCACCAATTTTTGGAAGATTTTGAGGTTTTATGACTTCAAACTGATCCCTTTTCGACATAATCACCCAGAACTATCGTACCTGAATACTTCTTGTCATTAAAATAATTATTTCCAATCAAAACAATTATTTGACATGACATTTTACCCCCACCAACTTCTTCTAAAATGCTCCACACATGCGTACATGTGAACAAAAATGTAAAAAACGACATGTGGCCATATCTCAAAAACTTGACCTGATTGAACAAAACTAATGTGAGTTTTGGATTCAGCGCATCAGATTCGTCCTAAATCAGCTGAAAAAATGCAGACAACAAATTTGTTGTTGACCAGTGTAATGCATACACAACCGTGCACACCTTGGAAAGCAACCTCAACCCTGAAACTGTTGAGTCACTGAAGCTTGAAGATTTTGGCTATGAGCACGACCAAGGTCAGTTAATGCCTGCAAAATTGTGGAAAAACCTCGAGGTTCATTGGTCAGTCTTCTACTCATGTGATAAGTGTGCCAGGTCAACTTGCCCTTGCAGGATGACTGGGGTCAAATGTGGCAAATTATATCGGTGCAAGAAATCATCACCCCATGACTGTAAAAATCCAACTCCTTGATAAGATTATCTTGAGTTGTGCAACGTTGTGTGGAGAGGTTGCCATTTGCAGCAAGATTCTCCTATGTAATGACTGCTCGAGTTGTGCATGCTATTGGTAAGGTTGATACATGTATACTCATCATTTAATAATGTAATAGTATTTAGTAATATGTAGGACAAGTTATCCAGGATGAATGATAATTAATTCATGAATCGTTCAACTTTGCTGGATTAACTACGATGTATGTATTATGTTTGTACCATCTTGTTTACCCCGTGTACCCCGCCACATTCCTCTCCCTTCCACAGATCTCCTATTGTCTCTATTCCTCACTATTTTGTGCTTCCAACTCCCACCTCTCTTGTCTCTTGCCTTGTTATATGTTTCTGTGTATTAACTCTTACATGAGCCTTGACATGGAATTAAGAAATATTTTAAAAGGAGGATATTTTCAACGTTTTAACATGATCTCTGGCTAAAATTCAGTATAATATGGCCATTTTGTCATGTGAACCAAGGTTTAGGGCAGTGGTTCTTAACCTTTTTACCACCATGCCCCCTCTAGTAGTTGGTCCTTGCCTCCAGCCCCCCCCCCCTCACATCTTCAACCAAATGATTAAAAATCCCTCCTGAATTAAAAGGAAAAACTGAAAAAAATTGTGTTTTTAGTCTTTTTATTGAACAAAGAATTCTGTATAAGCAACACTCATACACACAGAATATTTCATGAGATGACATTTCATGAGATACTTGACATTGCTTCTTCACGACCAGATCTTGAATGCATGGTCGAATGCCAGAGAAAGCACAACGCAAGTCCCCTTCAACGTTCAGATTGTTTCTGTACTTGGTTTTGACAGCAATGAGCGTGGAAAATGCAGCTATACAAACATACGTTGATCCAAACATTGTCAGAATCCGAAGAGCTTTATGTGAGACCAAAGGGTAAAGAGGAAGGTAGGTGACCCAGAACGTCTCTAGATCCAGTTTGTTGAAGTCTTCTTCAACCGAGGAGTTGAACTTTAACTCAAGAAACTCCTCTTGCACTTCGCCTGAAATATCAGCTACTTCACATTGAAATGGGTTCCTCATGAATTTCCAGGCTTCGCGCTTCTCATCTATATCCAGAAAGCATCTTATGAATTCTGCTTTCAATTCAGTCAGATGAGTAATTATTTGTTTCTTTAACTCAGAATCAAGGTAACTGTGAATGAGAGCAGAATCCAAGTTAGCAAAACTGGCTGTATTTCCATCCTGAATTGGACATTTCCAGAGGTCGAGTTTGGCCATGAAGGCTTGAATGATGTCATGGTACATAATTATGTTGATGTTTTTCCCTTGGAGTTTGAGGTTGATGGCATTCAGCGCTTCAAAGATGTCCACCAGGTAAGCTAGAGATAGCAAAAATCCTTCAGACTGGAACTTGTCATGGAGATCTGCTTTCTGCTGCGAATCTATAAATGTTGCCACTTCTTGTCGTAGTTCATAAAGCTGTCCCAGCATGTTTCCCTTCGAAAGCCATCGTACGTTTGTGTGGAAAAGCAAGACTTGATGTTCTTAATCCATATCCACACACAGCTGTTTGAAGAGACGACTGTTTAAGGCTCCAGCTTTGATGAAGTTGACGACCTTGATAGCCAGGTTCATAACATCCCTCATTTCAGCAGGTAGAGTTCTGGATGCTCAGGCTTCACAATGAATGATGCAGTGCGTACCTATAGCAGATGGACTTTTTTTATTTCACTCTTGTTATGAAACCAGAATGCAAACAAAGCATGGCCAGAGCTCCATCAGTACACACCCTACCAGCGAGTCCCACGAAAGTTGATTTTCCTGGAAGAAGTTTGATACCACTTGAAAAATATCTGTTGCTGTTGTATAACTTTCCATGGGATGGCAGAAGCGCATTTCCTCTTTTACACTATTGCCTGACATGAAACGAGCATACATCAGTAGCTGAGAACACTGAGGAACATCAGTCGTTTCGTCCAACTGGATGGCAAATACAGGAGAAGCTCTTACTTGGCCGAGAACTTGATCTTTGATGTCTTGAGACATTTCATCGATCCTTCCCTTGACGGTATCGTTTGATAGAGAGATTTGGGAAAGCTTGTTTGCACTATCCTTCTCCAGAACGAGCTCTGCTGCACGCAGTACACTTGGTTTTATGAGAGTCTCTCCGATGTTATGGCTCTTTTTGCTCTTTGCAATCAACATGGCGATCTCATAGGGAGCTTCAACAACCTTTGAAGTCTGTTGCCGAAATGCTCCACTGCTGTCCATCGAAGCTTGCTTCAAGGACTGCCTTTTTGTTTCAAAGAATGCCTTGGGTTTGGCAGCTAGAACAGGATGCATTGTCTTCAAGTGGCGTTCCAAGCATGTGGGCCGCATGCCATCATTGCTCAGAGTCTTGTAGCATATTACGCACTGGGGTACCTGTGTGTCACCCTTTTGGAGGGACACAAATACAAATCGAATATATTCGTCAAAATACTTCCACTTTTTTGCACTCATTGCGAATGATTTAGTTTGAAATGGGTTCTGCAAATCTGTGAAAAAAAATTAATATTAAATTTAAATAAATGTTAAATTTTAAAATGAATTTTAACACAGAAAATGGTAGGCCCAGTAGCGAATAGAAAACGGAAATTATTAAAGGCGATACTTTTGTTTTTTTAATGTTCATCACGATATTATACAAACACTTGTGAAGAGAATTCCAAAAATAATTAGAGAAATTCCTACTTTTTTCTCCGGGCTTGCACCCCCTCTGGAAATAACTCACGCTCCACTGGTTAAGAGCCAATGGTTTCGGGCAATGAATCATGCTAGAAAGTTGTTAGTCGCACCAAAACAATCGAAATAAATCAAAATGAATAATTTATGGGTGCTTAATAATGATTTATTCAATGAATCTCCAATACCATCATTTAGCCGCTTAGCGCTGAACCAAAAATCCCAGTTGGGCTCTGCAGAGAAAACGTACTTGACCTGGCGATGTTACTCAAAGTTTTTTGAAGGTTTTGGCATATAGAACAAGAAAATTTAAACTACCATTCTGAGAGTCATGTACATGAACTCCCCCCACTCAGAGCCTATACGATGTGACATGTTTCCACAGAACAAGGTCCTTTGGATGCTCAATGTTTAAATGCTTTGCTGCTGTCCGAGATTATCTTGTTCGCCATTTTGGCTGGGTTGGCTTGGACTCCAATGCCATACTATACAATGGACGATGGTGGCCTTATGGGCTTTGTGAATCCCAAAGAACACACTTCACACAAACCACAATAAAACACAGTTTAAAAATGAGTATCTGTTACAGGTAGGAATAAAGAAGTAATAAATATAAAGTGCAATGTTGTGCTGATACAGTCAGGTGCGCATGCTCAGTTACCTTGATTCCTTCCTCATCGTTAACTCTTCGAATCATTTTAACACACATCTCTGTGATTCGAGGGCAATCTGGCTGATCCAAGCAGATATCTCTCAATATCTTAATCACTCTCTTCCTCACACTTATTCCAGTATCCTTGGAAACAGATGGAAAGAAAGAAGGAAGAAATATTATGCAGCCACCTACCTAATGTAGTGACATCTGTTTGGCAGAATGGGTGACCACATAAGACAGGCTTTTACTGTATTTCTGAGTGGTGACACAAGAGGTATTTTAATAAAGCTTAGTTTCTTCCCATCTCTGTGGTTTGCCCACTTCTCTCATTGTCCCCACTTCCGTTCTTTCCTGTCTCACCAGAATTCTTTCCAGAAGCATATCCAAGTACTGAGCGGTCAAAATGGGACGGGACAGGACAGAGCGTCCGAGAAGATCGACAGCCGCTTCACGGACCGACGTGGCGTTGTCTAACAAGCGTCCATGTACACCTCTCTGCATGTCCGCCTGAGGGAATATTAAATATGCAAACGATGGAGTCAAGAAAACATTGGTTTTTTTACATATACTGAATATACTTTTTTATTCTCCATACGTGAAACATCATGCAACCCATACCTACAGAAAACAGACTTTTTGGAACACCAGCCATGTTTTCCATCCAATCATCGTGTGACTGTTTAAAAAAAAAATATATATATATATATACATATATATATATATATATATATATATATATATATATATATATATATATATATATACACATATATCCATGGGTAGGCACTCCTTTGTTGAAAGTTTTGTGTCAATTGCTCATGTGGTTGTGGAGAAAATGAATTTAAAAGAGAATCAAGGTGAAAAATGAAGGCGAAAGAAAAGAAAAGTGAGGGTCTCAGCCGACGTTTCACAACATGGTCAAGGATGATGATGGTGGTCAAGGATGGTAGTTGTTTATGCATGGTGTAGAGTGATAAGTGGTACAATGCATCTTATAAGTGTTGCATGTTTACATTTTCAATCGGACTTTTGTAAAAAGCACCCTGGTTATAATGAACCCATTTATAATGATCATGACATCAGAACATGTTTCAGTCAAGGAAAGTATTGAAAAATTTTTTTACCCACCTGTGGAATCAACTTCCACATCCTCTTCAATCTCATTCTTCCCTCCAAGTTTTTAAGACAGCTGTTCGCTGCCATCTCAGATTGTCCCCAATCCTAAACCATGATCTTTTATACCCTCATCAACTCCACTCAAATCACTCCTTCCAATTTTCAGGTTTTTCCTCCTTGGAGTTTACTTCTGTATCCATATTGTCCACCCCAGTGTATTATCCTGATCCAGTGAACACCCCAGTCCTGATCCGTTCAGCGTACTAGCTCTTCCATGAGCCTCGACTTTGCATACAAATGAAAATCATATTTACACTGTTTATAACGATCCACACTGCTGGAAAACGAGGAACACTTGTTTTGTCCCAGAAAGTTGAACGCAACACAGAAGGCCCAGCATTAAAGAATCGAAGAAATACAGATGACTGCCAAATATCAAAAGAAACAATGATATATACACTCAGTCTACAAAACATGAGGAACACCTTCCAAATATTGAGTTGCACCCCCTCTTGCCCTCAGAACAGCCTTAATTTGTCGGGATATGGACTCTACAACTACAGTGTCGAAAGCGTTCCACAGGGATGGTGGCCCATGTTGACTCCAATGCTTCCCACCGTTGTGTCAATTTGGTTGGTAGTGTATCTCATCGCACAGATGCTCAAATGGATTGAGATCTGGTGATTGGACAGGCCACTGCAGGAAGCTGAATTCAATGTAATGCTCATGGAACCATTCATGGACAATCCTAGTCTTGTGGCATGGGGCATTATCCTGCTGAAGAAATCCATTCGCAGATGGATACACTGTTGCCATGAAGGGATGCACCTGATTGGCAATGATGTTCAGATATCCTGTGGCATTCAAACGTTGCTTCACTTTTATCAAGGGTCCAATGTGCGTCATGAAAACACACCCCACACCATCACACCACCACCACCAGCCTGGAATGTTGACACATGGCATGATGGATGCATGTACTCATGTGGTTTTCTCCACAACTTAGTCCTCCCATCAGCATGAAACAGCAGGAACTGGGATTCATCAGACCAGGCAAAGTTTTTTCCAATCCTCCAGTGCACAGAGTTTTCGTTCCTTAGCCCACTGCAAGCACAGGTTCTTTATTTTTGCTGAAAGAAGTGGAACTCAGTACAGTCGCCGGCTGCCATACCCCATTTGCGTCAAAGGTACGACGAGTTGAGCATTATTTTATGGGTCTTCCGGCACCAACGTAGTAATGGACTGTCAGTTGACTAACTGTAGCCCATCTGTTTCTATGCACAATTCATGTCAGCCTTTTTTGCCATTCTTTCATCACTGAGCCGTTTTTGACCACTGGCCTCCGTTGGGTGTATGTCCTTTGGGTGGTGAACCATACTTGATAAACACAGGAAAATGTTGAGTGTTAAAAACCCAGCAACATTGCGGTTCTTGACACACTGAAACCGGTGCACCTGGCACCAACTACCATACACCATTCAAAGGAACTTAAATCTTTTGTCTTGTCCATTCACCCTCTGAATGGCACACACACACAATCCATGTCTCAAGGCTTAAAAATCCTTCTTTAACCTGTCTCCTCCCCTTCATCTACACTGATTGAAGTGGATTTAACAAGTGTAATAAATAAGGGATTATACCTTTCACCTGGACTCACCTGATCAGTCTATTTCATGAAAATAGCAGGTGTTCCGAATGTTTTGTACACTGAGTGTGTATATGTAGATATACATACAGTATATATATATATATATATATATATATATATATACATATATATATACATATATATATACATATATATATACATATATAAATAAATATATATATATATATATATATATAAATATATATATATATATAAATATATATATATATATATAAATATATATATATATAAATATATATATATATATATATAAATATATATATATATATAAAAATATATATATATATATAAATATATATATATATATATATAAATATATAAATATATACATATATATAAATATATAAATATATATATATATAAAAATATATAAATATATATATATATAAATGTATATAAATATATATACATATATATATATATAAATATATATATATATATATATAAAAATATATATAAATATATATATATATATATATGTATACATAAATATATATAAATATATATATATATATAAATATATATATATATATATATATATATATATATATATATATATATATATATATATATATATATATATATATATATATATATATAGATATTTAAAAGAAGAAGAAGGCGCTTCCAACCAAAAGTTAAAAAAAACTAGATCGACTCCGCTAATTTGAGTAAAAAGCGAGAGCAGATCCGGTCTCAGGCAAAGTTTCGCCAGCTTCACAGCTGGCTTCCTC
>NC_140971.1:945215-950215 GCF_056783735.1 Eptatretus burgeri
GGCAGAACGGAAAAGGTGTAAGGGGTGTGGGGGACACCAGGTGATGAAGAGATGAAAGATTGGTATAGGAGAAAGCATGAGTTGCCAATCGTCATCACTCTTGAATGACTCAAGGTGAGGCACTTGATTGTAGATACATGGAGGTTGCCCTCTGCATGTAATGTTGAACCAATGTTCCACCACCCATCATAATCACTCATGGAAATATAGGATTGCCCTGTTTAGCACTATCATCTGAAAGGATGGCTCAGAATGTTTGACGTCGAGATTCAAATCCCCCAAAGCGAAATATGGGTAGTGGACAAAAAAAATGGAAACACCTGGGTAAACGAGGGACACCAAGCAAACAGCTTCCACACAGGTGTGGCCCGTGTTAATTAAGCAAATAACATTGCAGCATGCTTAAGGTATGCTTGGTGTTGGCTTAATGGTTAGGGTAGAGAGCTTGGGATCCTTTGGTCCTAAATTCAAATCCTGCTGGGCTGATGAATTAATACCAGGTGGTGTTGACTCAGCCTGTGGTTCTTTCGATCTCGGAAAAATGAATATCAGTTTGCTGGGATGATTGAGCCATTCAAGCGTCCTGCGTCAGAGTGGTGACCCATGCTCCGGGATTGTGCCCAATAGCCGAGGAGACTGCTTCGGCAGCAGTGACGCTCTGTACAGAGTATGGTCCCAATGGATGGATGGATGGTCATGTATAAAAATGCTCCACAGGCCTGGTTGCCCTTAATTATGGCTTGCATGGCTGCAAGAGGAGATCCCCCCACACCCCCCCCAATGCTCCCATCCACAGAGCACGTGTGATCATCCAATGTTTTGATGAGCATGAAACTGATCTTATCCATGTCATGGCCTTCAGTCACCAGATCTGAACCCAACTGAGCATTTATGGGATATTCTAGAATGACACCTGAGACAGCATTTTCCACCTCCGTCAAACAAGTCTGAGTTGATTGATTTTCTCGTGGAAGAATGGTGCCGCATCCCTCCTGCAGAATTGCAGAAACTGGTGAACTCTATGCCACGGCGCATACAGGTCGTACTGGCCACACATAGTGGCCCAATGCCCTAATAAGTGACATTACATTGGCATTTCCATTTTTGTCCAGTGTGTGTGTGTGTGTGTGTGTGTGTGTGTGTGTGTGTGTGTGTGTGTGTGTGTGTGTGTGTGTGTGTGTGTGTGTGTGTGTGTGTGTGTGTGTGTGTGTGTGTGTGTGTAATATATTAAGGCTTCTTTCTTTGAATATATATTGACTGCTTTTGACGTTTGCATGTTGTACATTTTGCACGTGGTGCATGCTTAGGAGCATCATTGGTATGCATTGCTCTCTGCGCTATCGCTCATGATTCGCCAATGAGCGATGAAACCAGTCCAGTAGCTGAGGGGGTGCACAGAGACATGACAGAAGTAAATAGACACCTGAAATTTCTTCATTTCATCTGTATAACACAGTTTTACTCAGTGATTTGTACATAACATTCGAGTATTTCTTTGCAGAAACGAATTCCTGGGTCGTGAATGACAGTTAACTCTGCCTCGAACACAGGGAGCACACAAACTTTCCGATTTTCAAAGAGGATGAATTGTTGGCCATTTGGAAGTTGTAGACAGCCAGCATCAGATCTCTCGGAACCTTGGCATTCCGCTTTCTAGGGTCAATCGGGTGATTGTGCAATTCACCAGTGAAAGCAAGGAATCCACAGCTTCCCGTTCTGGTCGATCTGGGCCCTCAGAAAGGTGTCTTCAAGCTGTCAAGCGGTCCATTGAGAAAACTCCCCATTGCAAGGCAGCATATGTTGCAGAGGAGGTCCAGAGGCCCAGTGAGGAAAAAACCTCTTCTTCGACCAGCCAACATTCAAAGGATAAAGAAGTGGGCTGACGAGATGGCCACCAGACCCTCGGAGTTTTGACAAATTGTAATTTTTTCAGATGAGTCCAAATTTGCTCAATTTTCTGAGAGTGGACGCGAATGGGTCTGGAGACTTTCCAGTCAAGAGTTTTCTTTGAACCGATTGCAGCCAACTGTCAAACACGGTGGTTTTTCAGTGATGGTGTGGTGAGCAATCTGGAGTACTGGTCGGTCAAAGCTTGTGGAGTGTGTTGGCAACATCACTCCGCAACTCCGCAACACACATTTCTATCCTTGAGGATGGATATCTTCCTGTCTTCTCCACGGGTCAGATGGTCAAAAACAACACTCTGTTCATGGAAAATGGAGCCCCATGCCACACTGCAAAACAGACCAAAGAATGGCAGGACAGAAATGGAATCAAGAAAGTGTATGGCCAAGTCAGTCTCTTGAGATGAGTCCCATTGAACACCTCTGGCCCAAATTGGATCGAGCTGTGCAGAAAAAGTCCAGGAAACCAACATCATGGGCAGAATTGCTAACTCGTTTGCATGAAGCCTGGGCAGAAATCCCACAAGAATAAATTTCAGAACTCGTTAGTTCTATCCCTGAAAGAGTAAAAGCATTGAAATCTACAAATGGGAAGTCCACTAAATATGAGTGAATGTATTAAAATGGATCAAATGTTCTTCAAATGTTCAATAAATAAATTCTTTAAAAATCATGGTGTCTTCTGTCATGTCTCTGTGTGGAGTTTGCATTCTCATGTGTCGACTGTATGAGAATGTCTTTATAGTTATGGAGGAACTCTGGGAAGGGTTTGAAACAGCATAGCTCATACCTTGTGTTGGTCTCCTTGGGTTGCTTTATGCAGCTTCTTCGGTTAGAGGAGTGTGGAAGAGGTCAATTGTTTATTTATATATATATATATATATATATATATATATATATATATATATATATATATATATATATATATATATATATATATATATATATATATATATATATATATATATATATATATATATATATATATATATATATATATATATATATATATATATATATATATATATATATATATATATATATATATATATATATATATATATATATATATATATGTATATATATATATATATATATATATGTATGTATATATATATATATATATATATATATGTATATATATATATATATATATATATATATATATATATATATATATGTATGTATATATATATATATATATATATATATATATATATATATATATATATATATGTATGTATATATATATATATATATATATATATATATATATATATATATATATATATATATATATATATATATATATATGTGGGTCCACAGGAATGGATCAAGCTCTGGAGGAGCGGTGACCATGGCTCCCCCTGAGGTAATTTGTCCCTGGCAGTTGGTACTGTCTGGAAATGGGAACCCATTAGACTGGAATGTCTGGCTGGGCGACCAGTGGTAAAGAGACCCCTGGCAACCCGTATGAGGTCGAGAGAGCCTGATGGTGTGGAAACCCTCCTCGGAGAGATGTACAGCAAAAGAGCTGTTTGGCTGTCAGCGACCGAATCGTTGAAAAAGGGGGGGGTGGGCAAAGAAGTCGTAAGTCGGGAGACTTGTTTTTGGACTACGGGTACCACAACCGGAACAGCCCCCCCCCATTTTTGTCATAAGGTACCTCCCCACTGCCGAGTGGAGGATCACACATGTGTGTAATAACATATAAGCCATGGTCTTGCAGGGTTGGAAAGAATGATTGATATTGGGTTTGTGTATGAGAGTGTGAGGGAAGGTTCACTTAATCCATGTCACAAACCTGTACCAGAGAGACAGGACTCATGGAAATTTTGAATAGGTAAATTGAAATTTCTCCACAGGTAACATTGGGTATTGTGGCATCCGCCCGGCAACACGTACAAGTCTTTAGAAGGGGGCGTACAAACGTTAAAATTAAAGTGTGGATAAGGTGTTGTCTGTTTCAGGACATTTTTGTGTGTTTTCTAACATTTTGTACCTACCCCAGGAGTTAGGAGTGAGGAACCAAGATTTTTGCAAAAATTGAATTGTTGTGTTTAAGGGGTGTGGAACATTAAGGAGCATAAGTAAGTTAGCTCTGGCTTGCTTCCCACAGCCCCTCCTAATTTACTTCAGAGGCTAATTTGGTGTGAGTCAGTAAGTGGTAAGGCTAGAATGGTAACGCCTGCATTGAACCTTGCAGGAGCTGCAGTTCCGGGGAGGGGGCTGCGTTATGTTTGTTGGGTAAATGGACGAATTTCATCGCAAAGATAGGATCGTATAGTTGCTTGGCCCGTGGACGTGTAGGAGACATCTCGATGTAAACGAAGTAGGGAAACTGTGAGCTTAAGTGTTAATGTCACCACAAGGTGGGTGGTGCGGTGTTAATTTCCCCCAGTATGTAATTGCCCCCCCTGTGATTTTTACATCCACCACCGAAGGTGAAGGAGGTTATGTTTTCACCCCTTTCTGTTTGTCTGTGGATATCTTTCTGCAGGATATCTCAAAAAGTTGTGGACGGATCCGGATGAAATTTTGTGGACGGGTTCGGTGTGTGACAAGGAAGAATTGATTTGATTTTGGTGAGGATCCCTATCTGGATACAAGAATTACTTAATTTTTAATGTCATTCTTCACCATTGAGAGATAGGGCCAAAAATGATATAGCACTGAATAGCATGATATTTCGAAAATGTATTGGGCCTGATATGTTCTCGTGGATCAGACGTTACGTGGTGGAGGTATGCGCTTTACCAAGTGCCCTTCTAGTTCCCTATGTTTCCATATTACAAACCAACAATGATAGAATTACATTTTTGTAACGGCAACAACGATTACAACCGGGCTGCATGACCAAGTAGGAAGAAGCCCCGCCTCCAAGGGTGACGGCGGGCGAAGTCACGCCCCGGAGACAGATGATTGATGGGCGTGCACTGAGGAGGAAGAAGAAGAAGCGAGAGAGACCACGTTAGTCAGAGGATGGGGAAGCAGCTGGTAGCGAGAAGCAAACACACGAGGGGAGTTTGGTGTGATGGAGGCGATCAGAGAAACCAGAGAGCGTCTTGGCAAGAGAACAGGGAGGCAGGTCGTTGC
>NC_140971.1:972715-982715 GCF_056783735.1 Eptatretus burgeri
TGGAAATCACTTAAAACATGTAAAAATGCAAAAAAAAAAAATTTCAAGTATTTTTTCAAATTGGCCGCCATAGCGGCCATATTGGATTTTGGACCAAGTCCAAAATCTAATGGCATGATCCTTGGACCAGACCTAACCCCCCCCCCCCCACACCAAGTTTCGTCGAAATCCGTCGAGGAGTTTTTCCGTAATACTGTTCACAAACAAACAAAAAACAAATATCTTGCCAAAAGGTGACCACGTGTGACTTCTTTAAGGTCACACTGAGGTGAACAGAGCTGCTATCCACCAGGAGCGACTCCTTGAGGAATATCCGCCTACGAGAGATTCCGATGAGAATCGTTCTACAGAGTAACCATGAAAATATGTGTTTGCCTCATGACGTCACCAAATGACGTCATAATGTCTCAAGCTTGACATATCTAGAAAGCACTCATCGAGGTGTTCAATTTGAGGTACTACACGATATGGTTCCTAAAACTAGAAAATTTGACCTTGAGGTCAAATATGTTTGACCTCAGGCGCTATCCATGAAGGTCAAGGCCGATCGCCACCAAAAATTAATCAGCTGAGCGCCAGACCATGAACTATATTCCCATGAAGTTTGAAGACGATCCGATCAAAATTACTCAAAAAATAAGGGTTTTGTCGACTCCCCTGATTTGCGACAAAGTGACCTTGACCTTTGACCTTGACCTTCAAAATTTTATGCGCTGAAAGGGACCTCTATAGGCCTCTGATATGCGAAGTTACAAAAATTTCCAATGATAACTGTGCTCTGCGGAATTTTTTATTCGTGATTACAGACAAACAAAAAATGAAAATAAAAAAAACATACAAGCTGACTAACATATCTTGCAAAACTTCGTTTTGGCAAGATAACAAACAGAAAGGGGTGAAAACAGTAACCTCCGTCCATCTTCGATGGCGGAGGTTAAATATCATGCTACATATCGTTTTTGGACACATCTTTCAATGATGAAGAATCACTTGGAAAAAAAATTAAAAATCATCACATCCGGATCTGGATTCGGATCTTCACTAATATTGAATCAATTATTCCATGTCGCATACCCAACCTGTCCACCAAGTTTCATGTGAATCCATCCATAACCTTTTGAGATATTGTGCTTTTGATATATTTTGAGAGATTATGCTTTTGCGATATCGTTTTTGGCTCGATCTCTCAATGGTGAAGAATCACTTGAAAAATTCTCAGATCTGGATCTGGATTCAGATCTTCACCAAAATTATGCATTGCTGTCCTGGGATGGTCACTGACACACAAAACTTTCAGAACAATTGCATGAAAACTGTGGCCAAAAATCGTTTGACAAACAGATGAACACCACAGAGCAACATACTTGGTGAAAATAATTTTTTCACGAAGTAACAAGTGAAAACTTCACCTCTTTCCAACTTCGGTGGCAGAGGTAAATATTAACCCACCTCTGGTCAATTGTTCTTCCCCATAGCAACTGCCTTTACACTTTATCCTGTATAAGTGAGCATGCATATTATTAACCCCCGTTGGACTTAGTCCAAAACGGGGGCTAATGGATTCCGTCTCGATTTTTGTGTCTGTGCGCGCGTGCGTCTGCAACCATATCTCAGACATGGATGGATCAATTTTATTCATACTTGGCACAAAGACAACACATGATGGTATACATAAGCACATCATTTTGTTTCGTGATGCGAGGAAAAATGGCTGATTGGCGGCCATTTTATTTGTAAAAAGAACCGGTGTCGAACACATCCTCAACCATTCCACGGACATGCATTTACCGATCTTGTTTAAACTTGCCACACATATAATGAATGATGGCTTCCATAAGCACGTCATTTTTTTTCGAGATCAGATCCAAGATGGCCAACTCGTGGCCGTTTTGCTACTTAAATGTGTCCCCAACCATTTCTCAGACATACATGGTGTGATTTTGTTCAAACTTGGTACAAGCACAGTACATGACATACACATGCTCCTCACTATATTTTGTGATCTGATCAAAGATGTTCAACTGGTCGACTGGTGGCCATTTTAGTTGAACATAAATATAGGCTAGCCCTTTAACTCCGTACAGCAAAATAACTAAAACTAGCGGGGCTATGACATTGTATGTCTTTTTTGCTTGTTATCTTGCCAAAACGAAGTTTTTGCAAGATATGTTAGTCAGCTTGTATGTTTGTTTGTTTGTCTGTAATCACGTATAAAAAATTCTGTAGAGCACAGTTATCATTGGAAATTTTTGTAACTTCGCATATCAGAGGCCTATAGAGGTCCCTTTCAGCGCATAAAATTTTGATGGTCAAGGTCAAAGGTCAAGGTCACTTTGTCGCAAATCAGGGGAGTCGACGAAACCCTTATTTTTTGAGTAATTTTGATCGGATCGTCTTCAAACTTCATGGGAATATAGTTCATGGTCTGGCGCTCAGCTGATTAATTTTTGGTGGCGATTGGCCTTGACCTTCATGATTAGCACCTAAGGTCAAACATATTTGACCCCAAGGTCAAATTTTCAAGATTTAGGAACCATATCGTGTAGTACCTCAAATTGAACACCTCGATGAGTGCTTTCTAGATATGTCAAGCTTGAGACATTATGACGTCATTTGGTGACGTTATGAGGCAAAAGCATATTTTTCATGGTTACTCTGTAGAACGATTCTCATCGGAATCTCTGGTAGGCAGATATTCCTCAAGGAGTTGCTCCTGGTGGATAGCAGCTCTGTTCACCTCAGTGTGACCTTAAATAAGTCACACGTGGTCACCTTTTGGCAAGATATGGGTCACCCTGCGGGTGACATTGGTTTTTAATTTTTTTTATTGCAGCATCATGGAACTGTATGTAAGTACAGTGGTACTGCATGTGAACGTCACCTACACAAGACAAACTAGGAAGTCAGCTTACCTCAGGCAGATTGGTAAGCTAAATTTTTCATCACCTTACTTCTACACTCACCCCACCCATCCCCAGCCCCTCCCAGGTCACACATGTTCTTCCAGGAATCCTCACCCAGTTACCCTACCCGTCAAAGCTTGATGCAAACCTCTCATCCATAGAACTGACTTCCAATATCTGTCGTCTCATGCCCTTCTCTTCGGTCTTTCAATATTGATATCTTGCACCCGTCATGAGTTCTAATATACTCAAACCCTATCAATAATAGTATTTTCTTACTGACCCACAAAACCCCATTCTTCTGTGCCACTACCGATCTCATCATCGCAATATGTTTGTGCAGTTGCTGTCTGTTACTCTCTACCCATCATATGTCAACCTACCATGCTCCATTGTTCAGCTCCTCCAAGAGCCTTGACTTCTGCATTTTTAAAAGTCCTCATAAATACAAACGTTTTGTGGATGACACACTGGAAAAGGTTAACACCAAGTGAAAAAGAAGGGAAGAGACAGAGGTTGGGTTTGAGAGTATGGTGCAAAAGTGGGTCAGACCATTATTGTTCCTTTTCCTGTTCACCTCAGAATGACATTGTGGAAGAAAAAATAATTCTATTAATGTACTCTCAATTATAATTGTTGCTGGTGCTTTATAAATTTAATTTTTATGCTCTAAGTCGAATTGGCTGTCAGTATGTTTCCCTTTACCCAAGTCTTTTGACCTAAATGTTGATAAAAGGAATGTCTTGCTATGGAATAAAGTGACCTGGTTGATAACACCAACTTTTGCCATGATTATGTCATTCGCTTCTAACTTAGTGGACATGTATTGCATTTTGAATTATTTTGCCTAAATGCTTATCAGCCCCCTCGACTCCCACAAAAGCATATAAATGCCAGGAAATGTAATCTTAGCTTAGTGCAAATCATTGTGGATGTATACCATCTCAGTGGTTT
Source organism: Eptatretus burgeri (assembly GCF_056783735.1). NCBI lineage: Eukaryota > Metazoa > Chordata > Myxini > Myxiniformes > Myxinidae > Eptatretus > Eptatretus burgeri. The sequence goes on from NC_140971.1 coordinate 976,573, forward strand.
GGACTCAGTGGTACCATGTAAATAAAGATTCTCTGATGTAATGTACTCTCGTTGTGGACAGTGAATTAATTGTTTCCAACAGATTGAGTAACAGGATTTAGATCGAGTCGGTTAACAACAAAATTCCATCGAGCAGTGATGGGTGAACCTTGATTTAATAAGGTTACCAATGAGGAAGTTGCTGGATGAATTCATGTGCATGTACTATTCCGGTAGGGATAGGAAGACTGAGATTCCTGAAATGGCTTGGCCATTTCCTGGAATCATCCTCATCTGAACTGCTGGCTCATGATGGAGGGAACCCATGTACAAATCCTATATATGCCATAATCTGTGTGTTTTGACATTGCCTACTAATATCCTTGTAATGCATGTAACACTGATGTGATGTCTACACCTGTCTTGATCCTTCATGGGATTGTTTTTTTTAATTTTTTACAAAGTGGGTCAGACCATTATTGTTCCTTTCCCTGTTCATCTCAGAATGACATGCTCTGGGTTTCAATACAGCATTCTTTAAACGATTTTGTTTCTCAGTTGTTTATAAGCAAAATGAACACATACAGGCGGTGGACAAAAAAATTCAAACACCAATATAAAGTCACTTAATATGGTGTTGGGCCACCACGTGCAGCCAATACGGCGTGTATGCGCCATGGTATAGAGTCCACTAGCGACTGGAATTTTGCAGGAGGGATGCGCCACAATTCTTCCATGAGAAAGTCAACCAACTCACGCTTGATGGAGGTGGAAAACGTTATCTCTGGCATCGTTTCAGAATATCCCATAAATGCTCGATTGGGTTCGGATCTGCTGACTGAGAAGGCCATGATATATGATTAACATCAGTGTCTTGCTCATCAAACCATTGGGCAACCACACGTGCTCTGTGGATGGGGGCGTCGTCATCCTGGAAGACATTCCTCCCGGCAGGAAAAAAAAAATGCTGCAACATGTGGTGAAGATGATCACTCAGTACCATTAATAACGATTAGCACTGACCTTGCCGTCTAAAGGAATGACTGCACTCAAACCATGCCAGGAAAGTGCGCCCCACAACATTACAGAACCACATCTGTTTGTCGAGAACATGGTGAAGGATGACTCATCTGACCATGTCACATTTCTCCACTACTCGGTAGTCCCATTCATATGCTCTTTGCATCACTGGACTTGCAAACGTGCATTACAAGGTGTGATGGATGAGCGGTTTGTGCATTGCAACCTGACCATGTGGTATCTTGCTCTATGGAGTTCTCAGCGGACCGTCTTTGACAAAACTGGCTGCTTACACCCCAGGTTGAAATTTACAATGAATTGATCTGCAGTTGCTCAAATGCTTTACCTTGCACTTCAAATTAACGCACGGATATCACGATCCTGGAGTATGTGCTTCTGTTGCTCTTTACTGATGATGTCTTTCCCATGGAGTTCCATGCCAACATCACCTTAGACACCATTGCTCGTGAAACATCAGCAAGTTGAGCTGTCCTCGTCACTGAAGCTCCTGCCAAACGTGCCCCAACAATCACCCATCTTTCAAAGTCAATGATGTCTCCTCTTGCAGCCATGCTCGCCATAATTATTGGCAACCAAGCCTGTGCAGCATTTTTATACATGACCCTAAGTATCCTGGGGATGCTATATCCTGAATTAATACATGAGCCACACCTGTGTTGAAGCCATTGCTTTCAATATACTTGTTGTCCCTCATTTACCCAGGTGTTTCCATTTTTTGGCTACTAACTCTAGTCCGCCATGCACACCACCTTGCCCCCTTTTCTGTAACCCCTCAAAGTCATAGACAATTCTCAAACCCACTCCTCATGTCTCTCCATAAAACCGGTGTCAAATCAACTTAACTCATCCATCCACTTCTCTCCTGGGTATCAAACTCATTTGAGCTTGTGTGCTGTATCCTGGTATTCTCGCCGGTCCTTTATGCTCACAGCTATTTCCCATATTATGTCAAACCGTGTGTCCATCAAATGATCTTTGCTGCTTTCTTCAGCAATGCGTGGAAATGAATGGTTTTCTTTGTTCCCCACTTCCCAGCTCCAATGCCATCAGTTTTGTTTTCTCAGATCTTTTCCAAACAAAAACAGGAGGTAGAAGAGAAAAACAGAGATTCGAGAGGAAGATGCAAAGAGAGGAGAAAAATAAATAGAGCAAAAAATAAAAGAGGGAACAAAAGAAAGACAAGAGAGGACAGATACAGATAAAACAGTAAAGAAAATGAAAGGAGACAAAGGAAGTGAGGGTGGTGATGTAAAACTTACAGAAAGAGCTGCATCTGCAGATTCGCTGTCCTCGAGGAAATCTAACAGAGCTTTCTGCAGCTGCATCACATCATCGGTCTCTTTCACACTGGGCTACGGAGAAAAACAAGCATATGGTGTGTCAATTACAGGAGTGCAGTGGGATAATTCATTACCTTGTGCAAATAACACTTTGTCAGGAAACAGGAATCCACACTTTGGGGATAAAACATTCTAATTATACTGTGCTTACAGAAATCTGACTCAGAGAGAATTCAGAGAGGATGTCAATACATATGGTTCTTTATGCACTTTATTATTTAGCTTTTAAACAAGGGTAATGCTTTGAGCCAGTTATGTGGATAAACAAATTATGTCAATTAGCCTCACTGAAAAGGTTTGGTCATTTAACACAAAAAAACCCGATAACGTAAAACACATACAAACTTTAACAAGCAACATTGAAAGTCTTATTAAATGGAGTCACAAAGAACAGGAACCCAACAAATGCTGTGGTTAATCTACAAAAAGTTTAAAAGCACCTCAGTACAACGATATTTGTCTGGCTATATGTATATTGTCCTATATTTATCACAAACAATATCATTATTTATACAGTAACGGCTAGATTTTACAAGTTAAAATAAACCAAATAAATAACAAGAAAAAGAGCAATCAGAGATTGCAAACCCTCGTCAGGACTTCTTTTGAGTGGTGTATTTTTTTTGGATTTTGGGTAAATCCAATATGGCTGCCAAACCATGTGACCAATGACATCATTTGTGAAAACCTTTCGTTCCTCATGGACAGGCAGTCAAATGTAAAGTTTCACCTCGATCTGTTCAGCCACTTTCAGAGAATATTTTTGAAGGTTTTTTTAAAATAAAAAAACAATATGGCGGCTGAATCACATGACCGATGATGTCATTAATTTTTTTTCTGTGGACCATTTTATCCCGAGATGACCCTCCAAATTTTTCATACTGATTGGATGTAGTGTTCTACATATGTAATTATGACGTCATAAAAAAATCACACTCATTCCCCATGAGGAGTACTTGCTACATGCCAAGTTTCAATTTCTTCCTTGGTGCGGTTTCAGAGATACAACATCCAAAGTTTTCCCATTTTTCCAATATGGCTGCCACACCACATGGCCTATAATGTCATAATCATCATTAAAACATTTTACATGAGTCGTCGCACCAATCGTGAAAATTGTGTCTCAATCTGACAAGCAGTTGCAGAGAAAAACACGAAAGTTCTGTGCGGACAAACAGACCCAAATGCAAAACCCTCTCCGAATCCCTTGGTGATTAAATAATTATTCGGCGACTATTCTGGATTAAAGATTTAAGAAGTGGTTACCCAAATGGACTAAATGAAATAATTCATGATACATCCATACTGTTGCGGTTCTGCAAAACCGCATTCCTCGAAGGCAACAGCACCCAACATACAGTGATCCCCAGGCAGTTATGTCGTTAGTATTCTTGCAGTCAGACCTTCCCCTCATGTCTAATTGGTTAACGGGATGAAGTGCATTGTGTGGGCCTTATAGCTAGGTCTAACTATATCTCTATCTTCCATTCAATCCTGATTTTCATTCCAACCCTTTCCTTTTATCCATGATACAAATCAAAGCAGGCACCACACCCAGACTGCCGCCTGTGAAAATCACAATGATGAGAAACTCTCCACCGACACTGTACAGGACGCGCATGGCACGCCCTTTCATTCAAATCTGCATCTAATAATTATATCTTTATTCTTTTCAATCCTGATTTACATCCAACCCTTTCCTTTTATCCATGATACAAAGCGAAGCAGGCGCAAATGCACGATAACAGACACGCACGCAGCCCTGTGATAATCCCCACCGCACTGTACGGGACGTGCATGGCGCACCTCTTCATTCGGGTCTGCGCGCTGATTTAAAACGGTGTCTCACCATCGACCTTCGTTCGCCACCTCGGCCACCAATATCTCCCGCAAACGGCAGAGGACATTCCGCGCATCCTCGCACCCAGGGCCGGCGCCAGACTATTTTGTGCCCTAGGCAAGGCCAGCTATGTGCATCCCCCCCAAAAAATTGCCAACTTCGATTTTTCGTTTGTGATGTTCTGCCTTTCATTTGCGGTACTGGGCTCCAGAAGGTCGTTTTTTTATCAGCCATAGCTCACTGGAAAAAAGAAATAAAAAAGTAAACAGTATTACATAAAGAAAAAAACAGTGTTGAAAGAATAGAATAGATAAAGAAAGAACAATAGATAGATAAAGAAAGAAACAGTATTGTTAGTGTTGAAAACAATAAACTGGTTATGAACTGACAATGAACAAAAACTATGATCAACAATGAAATATTATATTTTCCTTTTATTATGTGTTTTCTGAAAACAATAATTTGCATGTGTGACCCAAAAAACTGTGACCCTTAAAGGTCAGTAATGTGCCCCTCTGGGGTCTGCGCCCACGGCGGCTGCCTAGTTGGTCTTATGGTTGCGCCGGCCCTGCTCGCACCTTCGCATCAATGCAGTCGCCAACAAGCAGAGGCATGCTGCACAGCCCAGACCGTTCGGGCCGCGTGGCGTGTAAACGGAACAAGCACATCGACCAGCGCCAACCGCAGCTCGCTGGGAGTGCCCAAACGGGCATGCGAAGCCAACGCAACCCTCGTCCAGTCACCAGAATACGGCCCAGGAGTTTGGTACAGGCGATTCATGTCACGGTGTTCGGTGCAAAGCAATCCGCAGCTGGCCATATCGCGCCGGATGTGCGAATGGGACCACTTCCGACAGTAGGAGCCTGGCAGGACGGGGCCAAGGCTCAATGGGAGCGCACGATTGGGTGCGCGTCACTTCGGGTCGTCACCCCACCCTACACCACGGGGCTTATAAAATGCGGATCGCATCCGCCCTTGCTCCCTCTCTTGACCTCTGCATTCCCTGCTGACTCCGCCTGCCACTCTGCCCGCCTTCCTTGCCTGCTGACTCCGCCTGTCTCGCCTGCCACTCCTCCCGCCTTCTTCGCCTGTCTCGCCTGCTGGCGTTCGCCCACTCTCTGGACCAGTGTAGAGCACGCACTTACACAAGCCCCAGCACAGTAATTATCAGGAGATAACGCGCCGACTCTCAAGGTGGGATCACTCAGCGGAGCGTCCCCCAAAGCAAACTGGGTAGTCGGCCGACCGCGCAAGGTATTGCGAGGCCGTGAGTCCTCATCTCCTCGCCTTCCTTCTGATTATGTCATCATCGGGTTTGGTGTGTGTGTGTGTGTGTGTGTGAGAGTGTGAGAGTGTGAGAGTGTGAGAGTGTGAGAGTGTGAGAGTGTGAGAGTGTGAGAGTGTGAGAGTGTGAGAGTGTGAGAGTGTGAGAGTGTGAGAGTGTGAGAGTGTGAGAGTGTGAGAGTGTGAGAGTGTGAGAGTGTGAGAGTGTGAGAGTGTGAGAGAGTGTGAGAGTGTGAGAGTGTGAGAGTGTGAGAGAGTGAGAGAGAGAGAGAGAGAGAGAGAGAGAGAGAGAGAGAGAGAGAGAGAGAGAGAGAGAGAGAGAGAGAGAGAGAGAGAGAGAGAGAGAGAGAGAGAGACTGTCCTCGCTTAAGTTAAGAGCGTAGAAGATATAACGGTTTAAGTTTGCTCTGTGTCTGCTTTAGTAAGTTGCTTGCCTCTTTGTCGCACCCCAATAATTCCTTGCTATCCCTGCTGTACATAACAATAAACCCCATTCACTGTGCCACATACCTTTCCTCGCCTGATGGGTAATAAATGCTTGTATTTAAATAATGCTCGGTAATATTGGTAATAAATGCTCATTTTGGTCTCTATCTTCATTGTTTCAGCATGGCCCGTAACCTAGCCGAGCCAGGACGTTATCTGCCAACAATCCGTTC
>NC_140971.1:990215-1025215 GCF_056783735.1 Eptatretus burgeri
GCCCCGTTGTCTGTCACAAAACCTTTTCAAGTCTTCAGCTGCTGGAGGCAACTCACCCCAACCCGGCATGCCATATGCCATCCCACAGGCTATTTTTCAAGCAGGGAGCCAGGCTGCACAAATGCTGTCTCTGGCTCATGAAACAAATGCAGGTGTGAACGGGGAATGTGGCCGGCTGCCCAATGCAGTCTTAGGCCTCCCCCCTGAAATGAGTGCAGTGAACAGTGAACACAAACGGTGCATGGGCTGCACCAATGCAGTCCCCGTGTACGGCTGCCTACAAGGCAGTCCCTGCAGAACACTGAATGGTACTGACGCAAGCAACACAAGAAAATGAACGGATGGATGGAAACACGGTGCACGGGCTGCCCAATGCAGTCCCGTGGTGCGGCTGCTGACAGGGCAGTCCCTACAGCTCGAGCGATGATCCTGGCGCACATGGTGATGGATGGTATGGGGCAAATGCAAAAACAAGGGCTAGCAGGCATGGGGTCAAGGCAGAGGCAGGCAGAGAAGGCATGACAAGGCCGGCAAAACAACAAACAAAAACAAAACAAAAAAAAAAACATGACAAGTTGTAGCAAAAACAGGCCGGCAGGTGAAGCTGGCCTGCACAGGCCTTGCAGCAAAAACAGGCCGGCAGGTGAAGCTGGCCGGCACAGGCCTTGCAGCAAAAACAGGCTGGCAGGTGAAGCTGGCCGGCACAGGCCTTGCAGCAAAAACAGGCCGGCAGGTGAAGCTGGCCGGCCTCTTATCCCGTTCTGGAGGTTCGCAGAGGGAGTGCGGTGGTGCCGGCCACTCGGAAGGCAGGCTCGGACCGACCCCACTGTCTCCCTCACAACCCATCGCCTTTGCCTGTCTCTGTCAATACCCACCCCCTTAGTTTGCAAAAATCCAAATTTAGCCCCAACTTATTTTTTTTGTTTCTTTAATTTTATTCTTATTTCCCCTATAAATTTGTCTCCGAACCCCCTTTATAGTCTCTGTCCGGCTAACCTATCCTGTCCTAGCCTACTCCCAACTCTACGTTCCCTTCCTGGAGGAGAATAAGGGAGAGCTAGTGTCCTGTGTCGAGGCCCAATCTAAGCCTCAGAATGGCCTCCTCAGAACTCAGCGATCTCCTTACGACGGTGAGTCCAGCGGCCCACAACGAGAGCGAAGGGATGGATGGTGCGGAGGGTACATCTCCTAACTACTCTAACATTTATTAACCTTAAACTACCCCGGGGCTTTCCAAAAGCGCCTGTCGCTTCATCTATTAGTTCTACCAACCAAGATTCCTGTTGCCTGTGTTGGTGCCCTCACAATTTTGGGCCTTACCTTCCAATTTTCCCTCGTGCCCTCGCACGGTTTCGTGGCTGGGACGCGTGGCTCCCTTGGCAGGAACTACCCTCTGCCGATTCTCAAACGATGGCACGCCCGGGCCCTGCAACTGTCTCCGAGCCTACCAGCTCCCTAAAATTTTGCGGGGGGTTGCCCTCTCTGGCATTGCCCCCCTCCGATGCCCACGTGGCGTGCTGGTGCCCCGGGTCCCTTTCCGAGGGTCGCCCATGCCCAGTACACTGCCCCGTGGCATTCTGACGCTACGGGTCCTGCATCATGCGGGACCACCTGTGCCCACTACGCTATCCCGGCCCCCTTGGGCCCTTGGCCTACCGCGGCCGACAAGCCCGGTGCCCGGGGTACCCACTAAGCGATACTCACCGTTCGCAGCCACGCTCCCAGCCCATCAACAGGACTCCTGCACCCCTCCAAACGGGTTTCGAGCCTACTTTCCCACCAACAACAAAACGACCTCCATTTTGTCAATTTGGCTAACCCACTATCTACCTTTACACTGACCCCGGGGTCCCTTGGATGGGAATCACTCCTCCCCCCAATCACTCATCGCACCATGCATACCATATTCACTCCATACACTCAGGCCCGCTGGCCCTCACTCACTCATCATGTTTCCATTCATTTCATTCCATCGCTGAACTCTGCCATTCTTCTCACTAAATCCCTCAACTAACTCGTGCTCCCTCGTCATCCCTTATAATATAGCACATTCGATTTAACACTACGTAACTAAGCTACGTCCCCTCTACACACTCAAAGTTGGTCCGTGTCTCCAAATATCAAAAAAAATCCATTTCCCATCCTAAATCTATCCTAAAATCCCTTTAACTAATTCATTCCACGGACCCCATGAGGACTTGTCCCTGCCCCAAGAAGCCGGTCTAACTAACACTAACCCATCCCCCTAACTAGTTGTGTCCTGTGCCCCAGGCAGGGGGTCTTCCACCCCTGCCCAGGGAATCCTGTTCACCCGAAACGGCGAGGCTTGCTTTACTATTTTTATCTTGCCAAAACGAAGTTTTGCAAGATATGTTAGTCAGCTTGTATGTTTTTTTTTTTGTTTTTGTTTTTTTGTTTGTTTGTCTGTAATCACGTATAAAAAATTCTGCAGAGCACAGTTATCATCGGAAATTTTTGTAACTACGCATATCAGAGGCCGATAGAGGTCCCTTTCAGTGCACAAAATTTTGAAGGTCAAGGTCACTTTGGCGCAAATCAGGGGAGTCGACGAAACCCTTATTTTTTGAGTACTTTTGAGCGGATTGTCTTCAAACTTCATGGGAATATAGTTCATGGTCTGGCGCTCAGATGATTAATTTTTGGTGGCGATTGGCCTTCACCTTCATTTGTTTTTTTTGTTTTTTTTGGTCTGTAATCACGTATAAATCACTCTGCAGAGCACAGTTATCATTGGAAATTTTTGTAACTTCGCATATCAGAGGCCTATAGAGAACCCTTTCAGTGCACAAAATTTTGAAGGTCAAGGTCAAAGGTCAAGGTCACTGTCGCAAATCAGGGGAGTCGACGAAACCCTTATTTTTTGAGTAATTTTGATCGGATCGTCTTCAAACTTCATGGGAATATAGTTCATGGTCGGGCGCTCAGCTGATTAATTTTTGGTGGCGATTGGCCTTGACCTTCATGGTTAGTGCCTCAGGTCAAACATATTTGACCCCAAGGTCAAATTTTCAAGTTTTAGGAACCATATCATGTAATACCTCAAAATGAACACCTCGATGAGTGCTTTCTGGATATGTCAAGCTTGAGACATTATGACGTCATTTGGTGACGTTATGAGGCAAAAGCATATTTTTCATGGTTACTCTGTAGAACGATTCTCGTCGGAATCTCTCGTAGGCAGATATTCCTCAAGGAGTCGCTCCTGGTGGATAGCAGCTCTGTTCACCTCAGTGTGACCTTAAAGAAGTCACACGTGGTCACCTTTTGGCAAGATACGGGTCACCCTGCGGGTGACATTGGTTTTTTTATTTTATTTTTATTTTTTTATGCGTGCACCAGCGCGGCAACTCACAACCTGCGCTCTTTCCCCGTGACGTCATGGCAGCTGTTCGCGCTTCGCGAACCTCGTCCCTCCTCGGACTGTACCATCCGGCAGGGATTTCCCCTCCTGCCGGATTCCAACCATGCAGCCACGACGTCACCCTGCGCATTCAAAGCAAGCCTCGCATTTCGAGGGGTTCCCCACGCAAGCACATGTGCTCTGCTCGTCGGAGCTTTACACACACGCTCACCTGGAGAGCCCATCCGGTCCAAATTCACAATTCAGCCTACCTTCTGTCCGTCCGCAGGATCGGCTAACATCCACCGCGTGCGTTTCCGGACCGGATTTCACTCGCTTAGGCATGCACGCGGCTGCCTCGTGCGGAGCACAGCACAGACCCCGCGTGCGCTGCCGTGCAAACCCGGCACGGTCCTCGAAACGGCTACGGACACTACTCGTCCTTTGTCCTCCGTCTGGTGCCGTCTTCGTCGCCATTTAACACACGCCCTCCCACGTGCCATGACGCTCACACACCTCTCCATAACACTCGGACATGCGGTTGCGTTCTCGGACATGCAATCGCTTGGGATGATGCCCATGTTCCAGGCAGACCACAAAACTGCATGCAACGACATGAGTGCACCATTTCCACCAGCCTTGAGAAGTTCAGCATGGATGCCACAGATCCCTGGACCTTTGCCCCGTTTCAACCGGTTCACCGCAGCCCGTGTTTCCACAAGCGAAGGTGGACCACAGTTGATTCGAGGGTCAGCAACAGGGATTGTAAGACCCTTGACGCCCAACTTGAGAGCTGGGGGATCAGCCTGGTACAACCGCTCAAAGTAACCGGCCCTGCGGGCCTTCACTTCAGACTCCTCTGTCAAGAGCCTACCACTTTCTGCTCTAACTGCGGTGCTCCGAGGGATGGGCTTGGATGAACGCAATGCGCGAATTCCCCTGTAAGCGGGACGAGAATCACCTGTCCACAGGTGATGCTCTACCCCCTAACAGATTCCTCGCACATAGGCCTCCTTGTCCACCCTCAGTGCACGTACAGTTTTATGCCTCAGCTCCCTGAACAGCTCAGCTCTGCCATTCAGCCTGGCCCTGCGACTCTGGTCAATAGTATCCAGTGTCCCTTGAGAGACAAAATTCTTCTTTGCCCTGCGGTGAGTCCCAAGACATCCACCGGCAATATCAAGGACGGTGGTCTTGAAGGCACTCAACAACTCTTCAGGACCCCCAAAGCACCCAGACCCCCCAAGTGTCCACTCAGCCTGTTCGCAAACTCCATAGCTACTCTCTCATCCCTGAGCTTGCCAACATCCAGCCTCGGCTGGGATGGTACCATTCTCCAGGATTTAAGGTGCAGCTTTAGAGTTGCTACAACAAGCCTGTGGTCAGTATTAAGGAACTGAGCACTCCGGTAGACCCTGCAGTTCTGGATCATCCTCCAATGACCGTGAATGAGGACATGGTCAATCTCCTTTGCCACACTGCCAGCGTTGGAATACCAAGTCCAGCGATGAGCTTCTAGGCGCTGAAACCATGAACCAGCCGCCCTAAGTCCATGACTTCTTGCAAAGTCAAGGAACTTAGTGCTATTCTGGTTCATAGTTCCTGACCCATGGGGACCAACACACACCTCATAACCATCCCTATCAGTTCCAGTCGATGCATTGAAATCCCCCAAGACTAGAAGTGTATCTCGTCTGGGGCACTGATCAACCACAGACTCGAGCGTGGCGTAGAATGCATCCTTCACGGTGAGATCACTCGCCTCAGTCGGAGCATAAACAGAGACCAGGGAAATGACACCTAGGGATGACGAATCCTTAATCTCATAATACGCTCGTTGACCGGTGTTACTTCAATTATCATTGGGGTCAGCTTATTGGACACAGCTACAGCAACTCCTTGGGTATGGTAACCATGAGTGGGACCAGACCAATAGTAGGTGTAACCACCCACCATTATCTCGCCGCAATCCGGTCTCCGAACCTCAGAGAGAGCGGCAATCCCGATGTCCAAACGCTTGAGCTCAGATGATAACAGAGACAGGTGATCATCCTCTCTTAGGGATAGGACATTCCAGGCACCCACTCGAAGGGACCGCCTCAGGTTAACCCAAGGAGACCGCCGTCTGGTGGACAACACCTCAGCACCACTCCGACACAATCTCCCGCAATCTGACCCAGGGATGTTACCCCGTGGTTTCCCTCTTATCATCAAAGATTGGGTGTCCTGAAGGCTTTGCCCCAATCCCGTCATTGGGTGAGCTGCCCTGCGAAGGTAAGCTGCACAGGAGGTACTCCCAGGGAGTGGGTTTTCAGATTTTTTTGCGTTTTTGTGTTTTGCGGAATGAAGGGTTTTATGGTGGCCGGAGTGCAAATCCTGCCACCAACCTCCTAATAAAAAAGTAACCCAACTGTAGGAGGACGTCCGCAGACACAGTTGGGCACAAGATGCGGATGACCGTTGGCTCACAAGGAGCTTCTCTGCCCTTTGACAGGTTTTGTTTTTAATCCTGCTGGGTGTCCATATCCAAACACCCTCCTCACCAGAAAACCTGGTGGGGGAGACGGTTTAGTCGCCGACAACACGACCATGGAACAGGTGAGTACAGGTTTACATGGTACCTGTCGCAGGTCACTGATCTAACCTGACCTGACAACAAGGTCCGAGTATGGTATCAACATCCAGCCTAAGCACACACACACACACACTTATTATTATTATTATCGTTATTATTATCGTTATTGTTATTGTTCTCGTTATTAATTTTGCGTTAAGTCTGCTCTGTGTCCCCTTTTGTAAGTTGCGTTTATTGTCACACCACACGCTTCTTTCTATATCTGCACAACACACCGCAATAAATCATCACTGTGCCACATATCTTTCCTCACCTGCTTGTAAATAAATTATTATTGTTATAATTCTTAGGAATGTTCCCTGCTCGTTTTTGTCTTTTCTTCCATTGATCCAGCATGGTCCGAATCCTCGCTTCGCCGGGACTTTATACCCAACGATTCGTTCCTTTTTGCCGGTACGTCCTTGGCAGGGGCGCTCGGCTGCATCCGATCTGGAAAAGTGATCCGTTCCGGTAGAGTGATCCGGTTCGGACAAGGCGTACCGAGGGCGTGTTCCCCAGTAATTAAACCACGTGATTAATTAGGTAACCCAAATAACCCATAGACGGGAGGACCCGAGGTCACGCGGTTGAGTTATTGGCGTCCACGGTCAGTTAAGCGACCCGCTTAACTGTAAGTATATGTATATATACGACCCGCTTAACCGCTCTTAGAATGTAAGGAATTATCCGTGTGCGACGGCCTACAATTCCGGGGAGTCTGGTGGGAATCGACAAAGCTTCCCCCACCTAGTGGACTTCTCACCCGACCCCCCCGGCCCGCAACAATATATATATATATATATATATATACATATATATATATATACATACATATACAGTCATGCGCCACTTAACGACGGGGTTACGTTCTGAGAAACGCGTCGTTAAGCGACGTCGTCGTTGTGCGAACGTCATTTTTTTTTCGTTTTCTTTTTCGAACATCGTACTTACACAAACCGAGACACCTAGGCTATATGGTGTAGCCTATTGCTCCTCGGATACAAACCTGTACAGCATGTTCCTGTACTGAATACTGTCGGCAATTGTAACACACACCCAAGAGAGACGGAAGACACGTTAGATTTACCTTTGTGCTGTTCATGACGGCCATCGGTGTTGTTAGCAGCAGCTTACAATCTCCTCTCGCATCGATTATAGAAAGGTGAATAATTAGCGTTTGGATTTTATAAATACGTAATCATTGCATCGATGTTATAATTTACAAATGAAGAAACGAGCACCTGTCAATTCTGATAGATATATATATATATATATATATATATATATATATATATATATATTTTTTTTTTTTTTCGGAACAGTGCGATTGTTTAAAAAGCTTCACTAAAAATAAATTTGTGTTTTAATGTCGACTAAGAACAACGATTTATTCGCGGAATTCTTCAATTCAAATGTAGTTTACTTGCGAGAAGGTAAACGTGCAAACATTGGTTCAGTTTGAAAGCCGATTTAGCACGATCCTGCTTTTTTTTCGCGATGACATTTTATGGACCCCAACGATTGCATTATAACAGGGCCACACTGTCATTTATTATCATTATGAAGTATTATGCACTGTACAGTGTACATAATTGTATGTGCTATTTTTATACGAGGCAACATCACTCGGCGATAGGAATTTTTCAGTTACTTTTTTTTTTCTTTTTTTAAATATTATTTCCAGAGCTGGCAGATCCGTCGTATATGCGATCCGTCGTTGCCCGGTACGTCGTTAAGCGACGCATGACTGTATATATATATATATATATATATATATATATATATATATATATATATATATATATATATATATATATATATATATATATATATATATATATATATATATATATATTGTCTCGGGCCTCTTACCTGCAGTGAGCACAACAAGGCTGTACTTATTTTTGGATATTTATATTTACGGATGCTTTCCGACAGTTTTGTGATTTTTCCCATGTATCGGTTTCGATGTCCAATGAGGACAGCTGCGATGATAAATTTTCAGCTTTTTATGTCACCGTGAAGGTGACGAATATTACTACCAGTCACTCAGTGAGTCAGTCCTTCAGTAAGTCAGTGAGTCAGTGAGTGATTATTTTGAACCTTATATATTAGATGTATGTACTATTGTTTCGAATTTGGAAGCCTTTTGCACACAAACAGACAGCAGTCCCCGTAGCTCAGTTATCACGATAACTATATGTTTATAATTAGGGCCCCATCCCCTATGTCTAACGGGAATTACATGTGTGCGCTGCGAAGTTTCTTTATAGTTTGTTTTATTTACAACAAATCCCCTTCACTTCTTCAAACCACCGACTCCATTGCCCACGTGTTTTTGGCTGAAGGCGTGGGCAGAGCCGCCATCGCATCAGATCGAGGCTCCGCTCCGAGGAAGGGCATGTAGCGTTTCCTCCAGCCAATGGGTGAAGGGTGAGCAGAGCCGAGGCGCTCCGGCCAATGGGAGGCCAGAGTGCTGGGAATGCCGAGACGCCAGAGTCCGAGACGCCCCGACACCCCCCCTGAGGCTCCCCGTCCAATTAGTAGGCTCGTCACCTCAGAGCTCCGACTCCGCCCAGGAAATGAGGGGGTTCCCCTCGTCCAATCAGGAGGAGAGTGGCCGGAAAAGAGGAAGAGTATAGTGGTTGTCAGGACCAGAGTACTGCACTCATCGTGGCCGAGTGCTTTTGGTCTGTCGTGGTGGCTTGGTCTCGGTGGTTGTCTGCGGTCCTTGGCGGTGGCTCCTTGTGGTGATGGTGGCCGAGCAGCCAGGGTCATGGGCCGTGGATTTCGGGAAGTGGGTTCGAGTCCCACCGTGGTGGGTTGGAGTCCGGTGTAACCACACGAGGCGGGAAAGTACCAGTCCAGGCTCTGGTCCCCAGCTGAACTATCCTTGGCGGGAGAACCGAATAAAGACCCACAGGGTCCATTTCATTTGGGTGTGTGTGTGTGTGTGTGTGTGTGTGTGTGTGTGTGTGTGTGTGTGTGTGTGTGTGTGTGTGTGTGTGTGTGTGTGTGTGTGTGTGTGTGTGCGTGCGTGCGTGCGGTGCCAGTCTGTTAAATAGAATTGTGAAGTGCTTTTCGTTCATTGCAAATTGCATTTCTTGTATTCAGATAACTCTGCTCTATGTCTCCCTCCCTATTGTAAATGAATATCTGTTAAATGTTCCAGTTTGTTGCCTGTCGTTTCTCCCATTGACCCAGCATGGTGCGTATTAAGAATTAGGGAGGCCGTGTGCCGTAAGTTGTAATTTGGACCGACGGACTTTGGTAATTCCACTCTGTTACACCGGACCGAGGTCGCTAGAGCGACCCGGTTCGACAGAGGGTGTGACTTCCCCGGTAATTTGACGACGTGGGTATTTAGGTATATTGAAATTAGGCAATTAACCCTACCCCACGCCGTCAAAATATTGCCGACCACGGTTCACTAAGGGATCCATGACCTTTCGGACATATCTGAGAGTCACGACCTAAATTCCGGGGTGTTCGGTGGGGACGACCAAGCTGTTAGCTTGTTAGCTTGTTAGACCCTACTGCTCCCCCTGGTGTTCGTCTATCGCTGCCGAACCCTGGCCCACAACACGATTAGAATGTGATTACATGTATAAAGTCTGTACTATTAGAATGTGATTACACGTATAAAGTCTGTACTATTAGAATGTGATTATGTGTATAAAGTATGTACTATGAGAATGTGATTACGTGTATAAAGTATGTACAATTAGAATGCGATTACGTGTATAAGGTATGTACAATTAGAATGTGATGACGTGTATAAAGTATGCATTATTAGAATGTGATTATGTGCTTAAAGTATGTACAATTAAAATGTATTTGTGTGTATAAAGTATGTCCTGTGGTTGTAGAATGTGATTACATGTATAAAGTATGTAATCTTAGAATGTAATTACGTGTTTAAAGCATGTACTATTAGAATGTAATTATGTGTATAAAGTATGTCCTGTGATTGTAGAATGTGATTACATGTATAAAGTATGTACTATTAGAATGTGATTACGTGTTTAAAGTATGTACTATTAGAATGTGATTACGTGTATAAAGTATGTACAATTTGAATGTGATGACGTGTATAAAGTATGTACAATGAGAATGTGATGACGTTTATAAAGTATGCACTATTAGAATGTGATTATGTGCATAAAGTATGCACTATTAGAATGTGATTACGTGTATCAAGTATGTACAAATACAATGTGATTATATGTTTAAAGTATGTACTATTAGAATGTTATTATGTGTATAAAGTATGTACAATTAGAATGTAATCATGTGTATAAAGTATGCACTATAAGAATGTAATTACGTGTAAAAAGTATGTACTATTAGAATGTGATTACGTGTTTGAAGTATGCACTATTAGAATGTGATTACGTGTATAAAGTATGTATAATTTGAATGTGATGACGTGTATAATGTATGTACGATTAGAATGTGATTACGTGTATAAAGTATGCACAATTAGAATGTGATTATGTGCATAAAGTATGCACTATTAGAATGTGATTACGTGTATCAAGTATGTATAATTACAATGTGATTATATGTTTAAAGTATGTACTATTAGAATGTGATTATGTGCATCAAGTATGTACACTTAGAATGTAATTATGTGTATAAAGTATGCACCATAAGAATGTGATTACGTGTATAAAGTATGTACTATTAGAATGTGATTACGTGTTTGAAGTATGCACTATAAGAATGTGATTATGTGAAAAAAGTATGTACGATTAGAATGTCATTACGTGTATAAAGTGTGTAAAATTAGAATGTGATTATGTGCATAAAGTATGCACTATTAGAATGTGATTACGTGTATCAAGTAAGTACAATTACAATGTGATTATATGTTTAAAGTATGTACTATTAGAATGTGATTACATGCATAAAGTATGTCCTATTAGAATGTGATTCCGTGCATAAAGTATGTACCATTAGAATGTAATTATGTGTATAAAGTATGTACTCTTGGAATGTGATTACATGTATAAAGTATGTACAATTATAATGTGGTTATGTGCATAAAGTATGTGCAATTATAATATGATTACGTGTATCAAGAATGTACAATTAGAATGTGATTACGTGTATAAAGTATTTACTATTAGAATGTGATTACGTGTATAAAGTATGCACAATTAGAATGTGATTATGTGCATAAAGTATGCACTATTAGAATGTGATTACGTGCATCAAGTATGTATAATTACAATGTGATTATATGTTTAAAGTATGTACTATTAGAATGTGATTACATGTATAAAGTATGTCCTATTAGAATGTGATTACGTGCATAAAGTATGTACAATTATAATGTGATTATGTGCATAAAGTATGTGCAATTATAATATGATTACGTGTATCAAGAATGTACTATTAGAATGTGATTACGTGTATAAAGTATTTACTATTAGAATGTGATTACGTGTATAAAGTATGCACTATTAGAATGTGATTATGTGTATAAAGTATGTACTATTAGAATGTGATTACGTGTATAAAGTATGCACTATTAGAATGTGATTATGTGTATAAAGTATGTATTATTAGAATGTGATTACGTGTATAAAGTATGTACTATTTGAATGTGATTACGTGTATAAAGTATGTACTATTTGAATGTGATTACATGTATAAAGTATGTACCATTAGAAAGTGATTACGTGTTTAAAGTACGTCCTATTAGAATGTGATTACGTGCATCAAGCATGTACAATTAGAATGTGATTATTGTATAAAGTATGTACTATTAGAATGTGATTTCGTGTTTAAAGTACGTACTATTAGAATGTGATTACCCGTATAAAGTATGTACAATTAGAATGTGATTACGTGTATAAAGTATGTACAATTAGAATGTGATGACGTGTATAAAATATATTCTTAGAATGTAATTATGTGTACAATTATGTAGAATGTAATTATGTGTATAAAGTATGCACTATTAGAATGTGATTATGTGTTTAAAGTATGGACTATATGAATGTGATTACGTACATATCTTATCTACAATTGGAATGTGGGTACATGAACAAGCCAAAATCCTTCCAAAAAAGCCAAAAAAGTCCCGTGGACAGATAAGACCAATTTAGAGCTTTTTGGTAAAGCACATCATCTCCATGTTTACAGAAAAAAAATGAAGCCTTTAAAGAAAAGAACACCTTCCCTGCAGTCAAACATGAAGGAGGTTCAGTAATGTTTTAGGGTTGCTGTGCTGCCTCTGGCACTGGGTGCCTTGAATGTGTGCATGGCATCATTAAACCAGGAGATTACCAAGGCATTTTGGAGCGCAATGTTCAACCGTGTCAGAAAGCTGGGTCTCTGTCAAAGGTCATAGGTCTTGCAGCAGGACAATGACCCCAAACACACTTCATGAAGCACCCAGGATTGGTTCAAGACAAAACGCTGGACTGTTCTGAAGTGGCCAGCAATGAGTCCAGATCTATATCCCATTGAACACCTGTCAGAAGATCTGAAAACAGCAGTTGGGAGAAGGCACCCTTCAAATCTGGGAGAACTGAAGCAGTTTGCACAAGAAGAGTGGGACAAACTGCCAGTGGAGAGGTGTAGGAAGCTCATTCATGGCTATAGGAAGTACTTGACTGCAGTTATTTTGTCCAAAGGCTGCGATACCAAATATTAAGTCGAGGGTGTCAATAATTTTGTCAAAGCCATTTATTTTTATCTTCTAATTTAAAAGGACATATTAAGTTCTGAATCAAAAACAAAGGTTCTGTCATCTGAACAGTGAAATAAAGAATTGTGGAAGCAAAATACTTTCGTCAATTTCAACTTATTTTGGAGAAAATTGTGAGTTATTTGAAAAAAGTTCAACGGTGCCAATATTTTTGGCCACGACTGAACATTGGTCATTCAATTTTGTTGTTCTGTCTGTTTGTTTGTCAATTGCCTAAGGTCAATTCTAAACCAATTGTCATGAAACTTTACCACGTTGTAGAAATAGTCTCAACTGAGAAGCCTATTGATTTTCAGGGCAAAGGTCAAAGGTCATCTTGAGGTAGAATTTCTAAAATTATTATTTTTCATCCAATTCACTTGAAAGTTGAACAGGATTTTCATATTGCGTCACTGAATTGGGAACCCAACTATTTTTGAGATCAAAAGGTAAAAGGTCAACTCAAGGTGAAACTTCTGAAGTCATCAATTATAAATCTGAAAAATCATAAATCTTCATCCTATTGACTAGAAAATTAAAAAGCAATTGCATAGTGTATTACTGAATTGGAAAGCCAGCTTTTTTGAGATTAAAAGGTCAAAGGTCAACTCAAGGTCAAACTTCTAAAATAATCAATTTTCAACTGAAAAAAATCATCAATTTACATCCTATTAACTTGAAAGTTGAAAAGGATTTTCATAGACAATTGCTGAATTGGAAAAGCAGCTATTTTTGAGGTCAAAAGGTCAACTCAAGGTCAAACTTCTAAAATAATCAAATTTCATCCCATTAACCTGGAAATGAAGCAGGAATTGCAGAGTGCATCACTGAATTTGGACACCAACTATTTTTGAGGTCAAAAGGTCAATGGACAACTGAAAGGCAAACATCTAAAATCATCAATTTTCAACTGAAAAATTGTCAATTTACATCCTATTAACTTGAAAGCTAAACAGGATTTACATAGTCCATCACTGCATTGGGACAACTATTTTTGAGATCAAAATGTCAAAGGTCAAACTTCTAAAATCATCAAATTTCAAAAAGGTCAAACTTCAAAAAAAATTTTGGACATTTTGGTCGAAAGATCTGTGCATGGTTTCACTACATTCATCGACCGGAAGCTTACTTTCACTGGACAGTATACTCATTGGGATTCCTACAGCTCCATGAGTGACAAAATTGCCTTGATCAACATCCTTGTGAACAGGCATTTAATTGGAGGATTTGCTGACCTTGTAATCTTCCTGCTAAAATGGAGAAAATCATGAATATACTCAGTGAGAATGGTTACCCGGACTTTCTATGGTACAATGGTTTCTAAATACGACAAAGGATGGCATGGTTGGTCCTGACAAATGTCCAATCTATGCCAGGACGCCGTGGAAAGGACGATCATCAAATAGGTTTGAAGAATAAATCAAACATACGATATCAAACACGTACCAAGCTGTACAACCTCGAGTTATCGTTACCTCTCGCCGTTTGCTTATGTCAGTCAACAAAGACGTTCTGCCCACCTCACAAATCAGCAATGTTATCGATGAGTTTAAGTGTTGATATGAAGCTCGGTATGTGGGCCATACAACCCAAAGGTTGGCTGATCGAATCAAACAGCATGTCCCTCTGGCGATTCGAGAAGAGAAGCAGGGATCTGAGACAGAGACTTAATTCCTTTGGTACCAGGTCTCTTTGGAGAATCCTTGGCTATCGCTGGTCGGGCTTTGTGGCCAATGAGCAGTTGCTGAGAAACTGAAATGAGATTTGTTACCTGCATA
Organism: Eptatretus burgeri; assembly: GCF_056783735.1. Taxonomy (NCBI): domain Eukaryota; kingdom Metazoa; phylum Chordata; class Myxini; order Myxiniformes; family Myxinidae; genus Eptatretus; species Eptatretus burgeri. Next base: position 1,004,669 of record NC_140971.1, read on the forward strand.
GTCCATGAGCGTCAGCTGCGGCTGTATGTATGAACATGTAGCTCGTTTTCCTGATGCTGATCCTGCTCACCAGATTCTCTCAGTGAGGGAACCTTGTGAGTGGAGGAGGGCAATGGGCCGACCATGTGCCTCGTGGTTGCAGCAGGTTGATCAGCATCTCAAGGAGATGGGAATGGGCCAGGCATCTGCCTGGGGGATGGCCAGACAGAGGCCCCTGGAGTACCAGCGGAAAGTGGACGCTGCGACACGCTGCTCCAGCGCATGTTCCCATACCTGACGTGACCTGGGTTTCTTGAGATTTTGGGATGAGAAATGTGTTTCCTTCTTTGAGTCACTCATCCACTGCCTTTTCCTCTTGGATCAGTTCATTGAATGTCCTGACAGTATTGAGGAGAGCATCAAGTTGTTTTAGCCAGAAGTTTGGAATTCCATCTGGGCCTGGGCTTTTAAAGTTTGGCATTTTTTGAAGTTGTTTTCTAATTTTTTCTTCATCAATGATCACTGGGAGCATTTCCTCTCAATGTTGCTTCTTCTTTTCCAAGGCTGGGATCCATTCTGCTTCCTTGTTATGTTTCTTTTGATCTTCAAAAATGCCTTTCCAGAATTTTTATTGCTTTTCTTTTTCAGGCAGAGTTGACACATTCTGCTTAGGTTTCCCTTATTCGCGGTAGAATCTCTTCGGGTTACTCTCAAGCATGTGGTTTTGTTTTCTCCTATTGTTTGCTTCCTCATAGTATTTTCTTTTTTATCTTCCTTGCTATTATTTCTATTTGAGTTTGTTTTCAGCACCCAAGCACTCAAGGTCTTTGTCTTCGATTTTGGATTTTTTTTTTATTCTTTGGAATTTTTTTTTTTAGTTTTGAGCTTGTTTCCTTCCCTGAACTGTTGTATTTGACCTACATCCTTCCTCAGTTGTTCTCTTTGTGTCTCTGATCTCTGTTTCCATGGTGGGATTTGACTTCTATTTATCGGGCTTGGTTTCTTTCCTCTTGTGATGTTGTTTGCTCATTATTTTTCTTGAATGAATGGTGCTGCTGCGAAACACACAATATCGATTTCTTTCAAGGTGGATGATTTTGAAATCATTTTTCTGATTTAATGGCTGGTCCTCCTCACTAAAATGTTTGTCCGTTTGTTGTTTTCTATAAGATGGAGTTTTAGTCACTCTCTTAGTTTTATCAGTTTTATCTCTTCTATTTTGCTGGCCAAATCTTCCCACCTACGCTGCTCTTCATCATCTTCGCCCTCCTGCTCTCCCTTGTCTCCCTGCCCATCATCAACCGCATTTTCCACTCTTTTCCCCTTTGTCTGTGCCTGAGTCACCTGGTCCTCATCTCTGAATCGGTTTTGCCTCTCTCTTATGGGGACACCCTCGTTCTCTCCTTTCATCACATTCTTTCTTTGTCACCTTTGGACTGGTTCTATGTCAGGGTTTGGTTCCCCGTTTCGTTGTAAAGCCAAACCTCCCTCTCATGCCATTTCGGCCAAATCCCTGCCATCCCTTTCTTCACCTTCAAGCAAGCACATAGCTCCCTTCGCTCTAATCTCTCTTGTCACTTGTTGCCTTGCCAAAGGTGTAATTTTTCATCTTCTATCTTTATCTAGATATCTTTTAATTGTTTAACAAACCTTCTCAAATTTATCAAAGGGGACTCTCTCTCTCTCTCTGCCCTAGTAGCCAATTTCGTTTTTTTCAGCTCGTCCCTGAACCGCTCATCCTTACCTTTCCTCCCCCATGCCTTATGTTTGAAATACATTCTGCATTGGAGGAAGATCTCCTTCTCTTCATCACTACAGGTTTCTGTTTGTAGTTTTCATCTCTGGAGTGTTGTCTTTGATGGTGGAGAGACAGTTAGCACCATTACAGCTTCTTGCTTTGGTGCATAATCATGTCTCTTTGCAAGGTGATATTTTGCCTCTCTTGATTGAGAAGGTGCAGTCATTATTTTTTTATGGCTCACATTCCTGCTGTTCGGACTGGCCGCACAGACATACGGTTTCCCCTATCAGAAGCTTGTGACTCTTTGCCTGATATATTTTTCTCCTTTAATCAACACAAGATGTTCTGTTGTTTCCCCATACCACGTCTTCATCACCTCCTCCCGTTCGACTGAAGGCCCCTTCGCCCCGGGACTCGCCGTGCAGCTCGCCCAATACTCCGGATCATGTACAAATCACACAGCATAACACTCCGCTCACTTTTCCCCCACTTTAATTGCCAGGGCTGATATCTGCTGTCAGGATCGATGCCCTGGAATTTCCTAGTGCCACAATTGACGCATCACCATGGTCAGCCTCACAGCGCCGCACCGACGCGCACGTCACAGAACCGTGCATATTTCGTTTTCCCCTTCTCCACAACCATTCGTTGATTCACAAAACCTTTTTTGTGTGTAAAGTCAAGGCTCGTGGAAAAGTAAGAGCACAGAATGGATCAGAGCACAACATAACAAAGATAGAGCACAACAAAACAAAAGGAAGAGCAGAAAAAAGGGGGAAAGCCAATAGCAGGGTTGAAAGACAAAACAGACAGAGAGGGACAAACAAGGAATTCAGGCAGGAATGATGGGTTGTGGAAGTTACAGGTGGTGGAAAAGATGGATACCGAAGCAAACTCTCAGGAAGGAAAACTGGAAATTTGAAAGGGTGTGAGCTCATGGGGAGGAGGGAGTGGTTTAACGGGTGCTGAAAAGATCATGGTTTTGGATGGGGGATGATCTGAGATGGTAGTAAACAGCTGTCTTGAAGACCTGGAGGGAATAATGGGATTTTAAAAGATGTGGAAGTTGGTTCCACAGGTGGGAAAAAAGAGAAACGAACGAGTGGAGGTGAACAGTGGTTCTTGATTTTGAGAGTTTAACTCGGAGGGGTTGCTGGTGGACCAAGCGGGTCTAGCATATACCTGGGGGGGGAGCGTGGGGCGGGGGGACAAAGTATGGAGAGGGCAGAGGGCGCAAGACCAGAAAGGAGGTGGTAGAAGACAGAGACACCACTGAACTGTCTGTGGTGGCGAAGTGATAGGTCCACAGACTCAGCTTCATCACAGAAAATTCCACTGATCTTGAAGCTTTGGCTTCCATGGCATCAAGCTGAGACTTTTACGCAGCACCATAATTAACAACTTGCCAATTCATTCCACTGAAATGACCGAATGAAAAGGATTCGTAATCAATGTTCAAAATTTGAAACGTAGTCCTGAAAGTTACGTCTCGCACTTACAATAGTACGTTGCATTGTAATCTGAATAAAATATTTTGGGGTATGATTTGGTGGCCATTCCCACCCCCCCCCCACCAAAGCCCCCCACATTGGTGCTCAGAGAGGTGACCCCACCCGCCCCCTCCTCACTACGCCGATGGGTGTACTCTATCTTCACTGGTATGAAAAACTGAAGACAAGTTCATATCATTTCACTAGAGCCAAGCTTTTGGCCACCAGAAGTCATCACTTGAAGCTGTTCAACCAACAACGTAGACTGGATGACAGGAACTCTTTTTTCCATCAGAGAATGACTTGAAGACTGCAACAGCCTTCTTGAATGTGTCACTGTTCCCTCTGTGCAAACAATCAAGAACAGACTCGATTTTCACTGGCGTTCTATTGGATTCAACACTGTGTGACCTCTCTGACATAAGTCCTCTTAAAATACAAATACAGTACCACTCTAACGCAAACACCGAAGGACTCCATAGGACAACAAATATCCTTGTTTTCCGTATACATGATGATGATGATGATGATGATGATGATGATGATGATGAGAGGGGATGGGATCTGGGTAAGAAACTTCTCCATACTGGCAGGGGAGAAGTCCACATGTCGTCGTAAATATTCTGTACAGATGGAAAAGTTTGGTGCAGGAAGGAACAGATTTGGGACCTTTGCCTTTTCAGTGAAGTTAATGACCTTTGCTTTTTCTCGAGTCGTGTCCAGCACAATTCCACCCTTTCGGAGGGGATGAATGGAAGGGCAATCTGTACCAGAGACAGATCCGAGCAGCTCCCACAAGGATTTGAAGGAGGGTGAGTGGCTGAAGAAGGTGAGTCCGATGCTGGGCCGAGGCACTCTGTAGGACAGATGCACAATGGTTCCAAGCTGTGCGAAGAGACGGCAATGGTTCCAAGTTGTGTGGAGACACACACGGCAATGGTTCCAAGTTGTGTGGAGACACGGCAATGGTTCCAAGTTGTGTGGAAACAGGGCTCTGGTTCCAAGTTGTGTGGAGACATGGCAATGATTCCAAGTTGTGTGGAGACATGGCAATGGTTCCAAGTTGCGCGGAGAGAGTTCACAATACCAAATTCGAGAAGATGGAAAGAAAAGTTGAATACAAGAGATGGGATTCAGTGTGAGTTTATCAACAGTTCTACATCATTCAAGCATCAACTTTATCACTTATTTGTGCCAATATTGACTGTATATGTGAAGTTAATGTATGCACTTCCAAAAAAAATAGTTGATGCCATATTCTGTACGCAACAAAAAAGTTTTCCAAAGTAATACATTTTCCACCTGACCTCCAATTATATTTGTAGCTCCTAAGGAATCAACAAACACAGATATTTGGTTTGGCCCCAGGTGTGAACGAGTAATGAATGCAATGATCACCTTGTTCGCTGCCACATTTTCCTCATCACCTGACTGCTCCTCTGTGAGCTGTGGAAATACAAGGAGAAAAGCAATTAAGAGTAAAATGAGCACAAGTGGCATTTAGATTTGGAAAATTATCACAAAGCCAGAGCCTTTTTCTTTGTCTATGAACAGAAAAGGCAGGTCCTTAAACAAAAACAACAAACATGTTTATTGCAATGGAAATGCCAATACCCTTGGGTACTCAAAAGCTTCACACCTGAGAGATAATAGAGTCGATCTGAGACTGCAAACTTAATCCCACACTATCTCTTCGAAGCCGAGAGGCAACAGTGCCAAGATAGTCCAGAGAAGCAACTCGAAGAGGCATTTCACAAGCCTTGTTACTGAACTGATGAACCTGTGAAAAGCACACGTCAATGATTTTTATAAAACAACTTAGTGGGGGCAAGTAAGTAAAAAGTCAATATGGTACTTCATGGTAAATTAAAAAACAAAAACCCCACTTTGTATTTCTCAGGGGCTGAAAGGATGGCCGAGAGGAATGCACACTCGTAACTAAGCTGTCCAGCCTGGGTTCAAATCTCATCCCAGCTAAAAACAGTCATCCAGGTGTTTCACAGGTAGGGTGATTCATCAATGTGTGTGCTCCGTCCCTTGGATTGATGCTGAATGGGTGTCTCATCTGCCGGCATTAGTTGGTGGACGTTAGAGACCCCACGGTGGCCTTCAAGAAAAGTTGGCGAGCTCTCACCGGCACCCTGAACAAATTACAAATTCCTACCCTACTACTGGAAAGGCATTGGCAAACCACCCAGTATAAGTCTGCCCCAGGAAGCTGCTTTAGCAGCACCGACGCTCTGAAACAGAGTATGTGGTACATCAGAATCAGGATGCATTTCTGAAGAGTGACAAAAGGGAATCGGTGCAGGAGCAAAAAATATTGGCACACATGCACACACAGATACATGCACATGCACAACTAATAATTATCGCTGATGATATGAAGCTGTTCTCTAATGACCTGATCACTAATCTCTAATGATCCGATTACTAATCAGCAGTGTTGGTTTTTGTGCCCCCCAGATCAAAACTGCTGATTAGCCCATGTTGCTCCCCACACAAAGGTGCATTTACACCCAGAGTTTAGAGTTTGAAACTTAAAAGATGTGGAAATGGATAAGGAACTAAAAGGGCACTCTTCGACTCTATTATTGTCAGGGCAAGCCAGATTAGATCTGTGACTTGTTACAGGTGCCATGTAAACCTGTACTAACGTTTTTCATGGTCGTGTTGTTGGTGACTAAACCGTCTCCCCCATAAGGTTTCTGGTGAGGAGGGTGCATGGATATGGACACCAATCAGGATTAAAAACAAAACCTGTCAAAGGGTGGAGGAGCTCCTTGTGAGCCAACAGCCATCCATTTCTCTTGCCAAACTGTGTCTGAGGACATCCTCCTGCAGTTGGGTTACTTTTTTTTTAGGTTGGTGAGAGGATTTGCACTCCAGTCACCGTAAAACACTTCATTCTGCAAAACTCACAAATGTAAGAAAATCTGAAAACCCACTGCATGGGAGTACCTCCTGTGCTGCTGCCCTTCGCAAGGTAAGCTCACCAGATGACGGGATTGAGTCAAAACCTTCGGATCCCCCATTCCTTGATGATGGGAGGAAAATAACTGGGTAAACCTCCAGGGTCAGATTGCGGTGGTGTGTGGTGGAGTGGTGCTGAGGTGTCGTCCACCAGATGGCAGTCTCCTTGGGTTAACCTGAGGCGATCTGTTGGGGTGGGTGCTTGGAATATCCCATCTCGAAGAGAGGATTATCACCAGTCTCTGTTACCATCTGAGCTCAAGCATTTGAACACAGGTATTGCAGCACTCTCTGAGGTTCGGAGACCGGATAGTGGCAAGATCAAGGCGGGTGGTTACACCTACTATCGGTGTGGTTGCTCTGATGGTTACCATGCCCAAAGAGTTGCTGCAGCTGTGTCCAATAAGCTCACTCCAATGATAATTGAGGTAACACCAGTTAACGAGCGTATTATGAGACCAAGGATTCATCACTCCTTGGGTGTCGTTTCCCTGGTCTCTGTATATGCTGCGACTGAGACGAGTGATCTCACTGTGAAGGACGCATTCTATGCCACGCTCGAGTCTGTGGTTGATCACTGCCCTAGGCGAGATAGTTTTTTCATCTGAGGGGATTTCAATGCAATGACTGGAACTGATAGGGATGGTTATGAGACATGTGTTGGTCCCCATGGGTCTGGAACAGTGAACAAGAATAGCACTAAGTTCCTTGACTTTGCAAGAAGTCATGGACTTAGGGAGGCTGGTTCATGGTTTCAGCACCCACAGGCTCACCGCTGGACTTGGTATTCCAACGCTGATGGGGTGGCAAAGGAGATTAACCATGAGCTCGTTGATGGTCACTGGAGGATGATCCAGAACTGCAGGGTCTACCGGAGTGCTCAGTTCATCAACACCGATCAGAGGCTTGTTGTAGCTACTTTGAAGTTGCAGCTTCAATCCGGGAGAATGGTACCATCCCAGCCTAGGCTGGATGTTGGCAAGATCAAAGATGAGAAGGTAGCTGAGGAGCATGTGAACAGGCTGAATGGGGATTTGGGGGGTCTGGGTGCTTTGGGGAAACCTGAAGAGTTGTGGAGTGCCTTCAAGACCACCGTCCTTGATGTTGCCAGTGGATGTCTTGGAACTCACCGTTGGGCGAAGAAGAATTTTGTCTCTCAAAGGACACTGGATAGCTTTGACCAGAGTCACAGGGCCAAGCTTAATACCAAAGCTGAGCTGTTCAGGGAGTTGAAGTGTAAAACTGTACGTGCGCTGAGGGTGGGCAAGGAGGCTCATGTGCGAGGAATCTGTGGGGTAGAGCATCACCTGTGGTCAAGTGATTATTTTCCTGCTTACAAGGGATTTCACGCATTTCGTTCATCTATTTCGTCCTTCGGTGTACAGCAACAAGAGCGGAGGGTGGTGGGCTCTTGACAGAGGAGTCCGAAGTGAAGGTCCGCTGGGCCGGTTGCTTTGAGCTGTTGTACCAGGCTAAGCGACCAGCTATCGAGTTGGATGTCAGAGGTGTTACTATCCCCATTGCTGACCCTCCAATTAACTGTGATACGCCTTTGCTTGTGGAAACACTACATACATACATATATATATATATATATATATATATATATATATATATATATATATATATATATATATATATATATATATATATAGGAATATATAAACATACATATATATATATATATATATATATATATATATATATATATATATTGAAAAATATATATATATTCAGAAATATATATATATATATATATATATACATACATATATATATATATATATATATATATATATGTATATATGTATATGTTAACAAAAACAGCCTTTTACAGCCATTTTTCCATGCTTTTTGTGGGCTCCATACAATCATGGTTCCCTTCTTGAGGCAATGTTTTATGGCTGGATGCCCTTCCTGATGCCAACCCTGGTCGCCTCTTATGACACAGGGATATGGTACACCTATTCTAACCGGGGCATACACCGGGACCAGTACACTGGTACTCATTTTGCCGACGTCAGAAGGATGACAGGCTGAGTTGAAACCCTGTTATTAATTCAGTGGCCAACGGGGCTCAAACTCAGCACCTGAGGATCCCAAGCCAGTTACCCGAACCACTAAGCCAACACCAGGCTGCATATGTGTGTGTGTGTGTGTGTGTGTGTGTGTGTGTGTGTGTGTGTGTGTGTGTGTGTGTGTGTGTGTGTGTGTGTGTGTGTGTGTGTGTGTATGTGTGTGTGTGTTACACACATAGAGAGAGTCAGCAAGTGGCTTAAGCACTCATACAAGCACTCCAATGAAATGGTTGATAAGGAACGTTTGGCCAGGGTGTCACTGCATACCATAAAGGAACTCTTTAACTTTAAAGCCCGGCTTCACCGTGCACACAGCAGTTTATTAAATAAAATGAATTAATGACATAAAATGACTTCATCCACAAAAGAATTGTAGCTTAATGCAGAATAACCCTGGAGACATCGCAAAGTTCAATTGCCTGTGAAATAAACCTTGCAGAAAATCCGCCATTTTGCCTGTTCGTCTGTGCACATGTCACGTGGTACATCGTTCGCGGTCCGCACATATGTGATAAATTTTTTTTTAAACGTCCGTTTTTCACCAGATTTGCTTTGATTATCTGTAGAGCACATCATGAAACATCCGAAAATATTGTCACAGATCTGGCAGATGCTATGGATAGGCAGTCCCTCTGGGAGACAGGGCTTGAGGTCTTGCAGTGAATTCGTTGAATCATATAGTTAGTTCAATGAAGCTGGTAAATTTGTTCACTCAATATAATTCTCCAAACATTTGAAAAAGATAAGTTTTATGCTTTGGAAATTCCACATTTTCTTGTGTATGTATGAAGGAGGGAACATAGCCGAGCTTACTTAAATATGAATATCGGCTTAGTTATAAGACTCGTTATTTCTTTAAAATATCAAAGTTCACAACAGATTGAGACACTTATTTGGTATGGACGATATCCGATCTTAAAAAGCGAAATAATATTTGGATGATGCACTTTAATTAGTCCGTGAGAGTAGATCGTGGAAAATCGTCTCATATAATGCATGAAATCGCACCAAGCTCCTAATATGAAAACTTTTCGTTCTTACAAAAGCGATGTATACAGCGATTTGTGGCGATGATGAACAAGCATTCGATAATGCGTGGGGAAAGGGAAAAATAAACTTTATCGTTAAGAAATCATTACAGCCTGTCCCAAGTTAAAGTGAGGTTGAGCAGGCCAAAAAACATGGTGGCTTCAGACCCCAGCGAGGTTACCTAGGATACGGATTAAGACCCCAAACAGTGAGGTGGCCCAGGATCACCTGATGAAGGATAGAATTAAATAAGGCCGTTAATTATCTTCAAAAGGGGTGTTTTAATTAACCCAAACACCCAATTTTCACTCTTGCACATCCTTGGAGTATTTTTACTATGCATGCAAAGTTTCAGGCTGCAAGGTTATATAGTTTTGGAGTTATGGAGTTGACACACACACACACACACACACATCCTTTTATATATATATATATATATATATATATATATATATATATATATGTATATATATATATATATATATATATATATATATATATATATATATATATATATATACGTATGTATGTATGTATGCATATACACGTGTATATATGCATATACACGTGTATATATGCATATACACATGTATATATGCATATACACGTGTATATATATATATATATATATATATATATATATATATATATATATATATATAATATCATTTATATATATATATAATATGATATATATATATATATAATATCATTTATATATATATAATATCATTTATATATATAATATCATTTATATATATATATATATATATATATATATATATATATAAATATATGTAATATAAAGACTCCTTCCATGCTCTTCCAGCTGAAGAAGCTGCATAAAGCAGTCAGGAAAGGTTGTTAGGCTAAGGTAAGCCCTTTGCTGTTTCAAATAAGATAAGCCCTTTGCTTTTGAAACTATCATGATGAGTAATCCCACAAACAGAATGCAGGAAACACTAGAACGGCATTCTTCAATGTGATGACGTCAACCGAAATGCCTCCACCACTTTATTACATCATTATAATACATGTACCAAGTTTTATTTAAATCCCCTTCAGCTATTCTCAAGTATCACAATTTACCTGGCATGAACTCTGACCTTTGTCCTCTGATCTTTGACCTATTGACCCCAAAATCTAATCAGTTCATCTTGACATCATTATACATCCTTGTATCAAGTCTGGTTAAAGTCCAATCACTGGTTCACAATTAGCAAGCACTGCAACAGAATTTTTACCAAACATGACCAAACATTTAACCTTATAATGCCAACATCTAATGTGTTCATCTTTGCATCATTACACATACTTGTACCAAGTTTGACTTGGATCCCTTCAGCCATTCTTAAGTTATCTGCATCTGTTACCATTTTCTAAGTACAAAAATGGAAACCTATCATGGACGGATGGACGGACAGAGAGCAGAACAAACAACCAGAAAATATAATGCCTCCGGTGACTTTGGCGGAGGAGACGTTAACAAAAAAATAATAATTTTAAAAAGAGTTGGTTTTACCAGCAATCGTCCCAACAGCGAGAGCAGCAGTTCAGAGGCCGGCCATTCTGGACGGTTAACAGTGGAGAGCAGGTCATGTACAAAGTTTTCAAAGAGTGGACGGTAGTCCTCCTCTCCTTGCCTGCTCCCGCATCTACACTCACCACAAGCACGTGTACAAGCCTCGGTATAAAAGAACAGAACGGACGTGAATCTGGTTCTCAAATTACAAAAGACAAGACAAAGTTTAAAACCACACAAACAAAATAAAAGATGTGGTAATAGATGGCAAAAGACAAGGTGAGATGTGTGGCTCGTGTAGAGCCAGTGATTTTCACAATCGTGGAAAACGGGTGGAATTCACGGATTGGTGACTTGAAATGCAAAATTGAATCTGACACGACGAAAAAAAATGGAATGAGGTAAATTACAGAAAGAGCTCATGTTTAGGCTGAATTACAAATGAAATATTCACGATATTGCCTGCTTCTGTGTGTACAATTCTCCACATACATGATGCCCACAGTACAATTACGAAAGGTAGTAAGATGATAAGACAAAAAAAATATACCACCAGAGATGGGGAATCCCCCACCATTGAATGAAAAAGGTCATACATATTCCAGATAATGAGGGAGGTGAATTGGAAACAAGACACCATTTGGGCATCATCTCGAAAAAGTTCCCCAGGGGTGAGGAACGTAGCAACCAAAAATAATTGAAATCAGATAAGCGGTTTTCCATTTATTACAAAAAACTTTTTTATCAAGATGGCCGCCCCAGTCGGCCATCTTGGATCCGGCCATGCCCAAAATCAATACGGTTCTTCCTTTTCAGGTGGTACATGTGTGACTCAAATTTCAAATCGATATGGCGAAAAAACATTTTTCTCAAGATGGCCGCCCCAGTCGGCCATCTTGGATCCGGCCACGCCCAAAATCAATAGGGTTCTTCCTTTTCAGGTGGTACATATGCGACCCAAATTTCAAATCGATATGGCGAACAGTTTATGAATTATCGCACTCACAGCTATAAATGTTGACGCCGCCCCAGTCGGCCATCTTGGATCCGACCACGCCCAAAATCAATAGGGTTCTTCCTTTTCAGGTGGTACATGTGTGACCCGAATTTCAAATCGATATGGTGAACAGTTTATGAGCTATCGCACTCACAGCTAAAAATGTTGACGCCCGGACGGACGGACGGACGGACGGACAGCCGGACGCCCTGGGTGACAACAATATCCCCCTTCCGCCACGCGGCGGGGGATAAAAAAAACGCAATTCAATGCACAAGGTAAGCCGTCTCCACCACAATTATCCACAGAATTTCAGTGTCGATACAATTCTCCATGACGCCATCTACATCCGGAACACAAGCACAGCCAATGCTCCGTCCACGTCGGTCACAGCTGCTTTGGACGACCGTCCATGTGAATCTCTATCTCGATTATTCACACGAAGTACTGAATAAAACCCTTTAACAATCCGTGGAGAGCCCAGTCAAAGTGAAATTCGATTTGAAAGTCATCCCACTGGTGAAAATTCGGTGACAATACAAACGATGGCGAAAACAAAATGGAAGTCTTCACAAGCGCATGCGTACAACTTTGGAGAAACTGTTTATTTAACAATGAGAAAGGAAATTGTTAAAATAAGTTTCAAAGACAAAAAAAAAAATTATTCTCCTTGTGTGTTTATGTGAATGTGCGTACTGCCACATCCGTGTACTTCTTTCGTAAGTGAGCTTAAATGGACAATGCAATCGAGATTCATATAAAGTGTCACGTTCCATGGATCCGGTTTCCACATTTTCCCACTTGCTGTTTAAAATTTTATTTTCATTGCATTGGATTTAACCCTACATTTTCTGTGTCACATTGATGGCAAAATATACATCCCCAGGGGTGCTGTGAAGGATGTCCGCTGCAGAGACCGAGGAAAAAAGAAATTCCAATGAAAGTGCACAAGCGAATACACCCCCCCCCCCCACCACGAATACCACAAAATGGAATACATTTTTTGAAACTAAATTTAAGCTTTTTGCTTATGGAAAAGGCACTTTTTTGAAATGGAAAATTACTGGCTCTACTTATGGACATACAAGTGATGAAAACGAGAAAGATAATTTAAAGTTAAGCGAAGAAAAGGGAAAGTAGGCAGACAATGATATGCAGAAACAAAAGCATAACGCTATTACTTTTTAAGGAAGACAGAAAGAAAATTCTGGGCCGTCCGCATAGCCATCTCGTACGAGTTGGTAATAAACACACCGGCGTCGATCTGTTAAACAAAAGAATATGAGAGTGTTATCTGACACTTATCAAAGAACAGTTAAAAATAAAAACATTATTTGGTTTCTGAAATGTTAAATTTTACACATGCTTACCTTATTCCTGTCCAGTGGAACACAAATAAAAATCAAGAAAATCCACAATGAAACAAATATACGGTAAGACTCATTATGGAATATAAACACGGAAACGCCGATCTTCCGTGACGAAGCCTGAATTTAATCAAAGTGTCCCACCTTAGCGTCACCATTCCCATCGGACAAAGGCAAACGAACCACGCACTGGATCAGCTGCAGCACAAGCGCGCTCACCATTTGGATATGAACGTGGTAGCCATCGCTGTCCAATCCAGATAATCTGCAGCGAAACACAATAGCACAAAAGGCTGTATAATCGGAGATGGGAGCTCCTTCGGACAGAGCGGGTGCATCCCAGTGTGTGGCAAAATGGTCCACGCACTTTTATCCAACAGGAAGAGAGCTTCGTACCGAAGCTGAGGCTTTTCGTTGTTTTTTATTAAAAGTTAACCACATATCTGGACACGACCGGATTCATCAGGTCCCAGGACAGCATGATCCACCAGCATCGTTATTGACATTCAAAGAAATGTTCTCTCACGTATTCAAGCGACGTGCTTTCAGTCTTAAACATCACACAAGAACAAGCTGAAGGTCAGGAAGAATTAAACCAAACTTCAAATAAATTCTACCATCTCATAAATTATGACTTGTAATGGCAATATTATTACAAATTATGATCAAGCTTTATACTCAGAGGAGAACGAACAACACCACAAAGAGAGACAAGTGAAGGAATGCAAACGGTAGCATTCCACATGACATCAAAAGCCAAACACCACCACCAAGGGTTAAAATAATATGCAGATAAACAAGTTGTGAAGGATAGCCTTTGCAGACCATGCACATGTTAAACTTTGAAAGTTCTCACATGAGAAAAAAATAATAATAAACCAATGTCAGTATCTTGCCAAAAGGTGACCACGTGCGACTTCTTTAAGGTCACACTGAGGTGAACAGAGCTGCTATCCACCAGGAGCGACTCCTTGAGGAATATCTGCCTACGAGAGATTCCGATGAGAATCGTTCTACAGAGTAACCATGAAAAATATGCGTTTGCCTCATAATGTCACCAAATGATGTCATAATGTCTCAAGCTTGACATATCTAGAAAGCACTCATCGAGGTGTTCAATTTGAGGTACTACACGATATGGTTCCTAAAACTTGAAAATTTAACCTTGGGGTCAAATATGTTTGACCTAAGGCGCTAACCATGAAGGTCAAGGCCAATCGCCACCAAAAATTAATCAGCTGAGCGCCAGACCATGAACTATATTCCCATGAAGTTTGAAGACGATCCGATCAAAATTACTCAAAAAATAAGGGTTTCGTCGACTCCCCTGATTTGCGACAAAGTGACCTTGACCTTTGACCTTGACCTTCAAAATTTTATGCGCTGAAAGGGATCTCTATAGGCCTCTGATATGTGAAGTTACAAAAATTTCCAATGATAACTGTGCTCTGCAGAATTTTTTATACGTGATTACAGACAAAAAAAAAAACATACAAGCTGACTAACATATCGCAAAAACTTCGTTTTGGCAAGATAAAAAAGAAAAGCATGGATATACCTGTAGTTTCGAAGACTTCGTTTTGAGGTTGGCAGGCGAACAAGAGAAGCAAATATGTCTTCAAGGATGAGCTGTCGGTGTTTTTCATATCGGGAAAACACCTGGAGCCAATCGGAAAAGCAGAGTAAGGAGTGTGGATGACCGTATCAAGCAATTAGTGCAAAACACAGAGAATACAGTCCATCGATGCGTTATTGGTATTACTACTCAGTTAAACCGGCTGTTGATCTTAAATGAGCACAAAGCTCATGACGTTCGAATCCCAGGTTCAAATTATAATGTACAATATAGATCGGTCCAGTGTCTCCTAATAACTTTGCAATTGATGAAAAATTACATTGACATCTCCGAGTATTCTCATCGGCAGATACACGAGCCCCTCCATGAGCCTTCGACCATTGTGAACCAATTTTAACATGCGCTTGCGCAGGACCAAACTAGCGAGAAAGTCTTTCTTGTAATCTATAACATCAGATCTTGGAGATAATCAAATAAAAACACAAAATAGGATTGCAATTATGTAAAATTAAACCCAAAGTAACTGGACAGTTCACAGTACACCTTACCCCATGGAGTCTTGCGAAAAAAGGACATGGGTGGGGTCTGCGAGGGGTAAATTTGATTGGTCGATATAAAGTAAAATGCCATAACATGTTGTCCAAGTACTGCTTAAACCGAAGGGGTTTGAAAGTGATAAAAGGTGATTTGTGTTCAACAGTATTTAAGCATATAATTCAATTGAAATAAAATGAAGATTTTAGAGTTTGTGGAAATTTTTTTTTTTTTTTTACATTAACCGCCGTTGATGCAGCATCTTATACACCACCCTATCTCACACATTACATAAGTTATTCGTGTCCATTCTTTGTGTCCTTTATGATGTCCTTAAAAACAGTAAGTTTGCTGTTTGGAAGGATTTTAAATTTTGTTTCACAGCCAGACAGGCAGACAGAGGAGAAAAATGATCTTTCTCCTCTCTGGGCATGCCCTGGCGGGACAAATTCAGAGCCAAAATTCTGCTAAACTACAGGTTCGTTTTCCGATTCATGTTCCATTTCGTGTTCAAAATATAACATTGAATTGAAATGCAGTTGTTCTTCAATCAATGAATGACGTTTGCAGACAGGAGAGTCAGTAGTGAACCAATTGCTTAACCCCACTTTTCATTTCATGTGTGCAAGGTAAAAATACTCGATCACGTGTCAGTGCTTCGGCAATAGTGTTAAGCCCCATCCGATGATGCCAAAGTATCGAGAGGATGAGTAAAACACAAAGACGTAGGAAATGAAACTAATAAAATGACAGAAGCAATAGTAAGGAAAGAATAGATGAAAAATAGAGGTTACCGTGGTGACCATTTTGATAGCTGCCAGCTGCAACTCGCTCACATTTTCCACGAAAAACGGAGTTATTCCCATCGAAGATACCTGTGGAACAACATTGGTCATTTGCTCACTATAAAATATGACACGAGATTTGTCATCATTGCATTTTTCGGCCTCTGCCAAAATGTAAATCATCACAGATATTGCAGAAAGAATGGACAAATTGCTGAAGATTTTCATCTTGCACTTGCCAGGACAATCCGCAAGAATGCTGGATGTGAAAGATCAAAGCAATTTATACTCATTGCCAGACTGTTGCTGATTGATACTCATCATTCATTAATGCATGCGGCTATACTAATACATTGACAAGCCAGTGGCGATATTTCTCAGAGCAATGAGACGGTGAGGGAACTGGATCGCACAAGAGTTCCCACGACGACGTACTTATGTCCATACAAGTAAAGCGTTCACACAAATAAATTTTCCTTGCAGAGAACAAGACTTTGTGTGTATATAAATGTAGCTTCAAGCATGCACAAATATGCCAAACCGTGTGCTCGGCCTATAATTCCAGAGAGTTCAGCACAATCGTTTTCTGCACATTCTGTTGTTCATTTCAACAGTAAATGTTATTATTATCATCAAGATAACTTACCGCACTGAAAGTTGTTTCATATTGTTACAAAAAATTCATGATACTTCCATAATCTGACATTGTTACACCAAGCGACACAACATCAGGGCTCGTTGTTTATATCTAATTGTACGAAAGTGGGCTGAAGGTTCATTAGCGTCTTCCACATCAGACATCACCAAAACCCCTCAGGAACCTCGACATGAATAAGTGTGGGAAGTGTATATCAAGATAATTTCCTCTGCTGTTTTCCAAATTTAAAAGGTGAAAGTGCCTAACCAACTGAGCTTCCTCTTCTTCACAAAAATCCTACAATTGGTGTGCCGTTAGACTCTGAGATTGATGCCCGGCTGCCTGACTAACACAGAACTTCATTGCTCCGATGATGTCAGTGCTGCTGTCTGGTTGCAATATCTGTAGAACGCAACACAAGTCAGTGAGTCAAACAGTGCCCTCCTCAGGGAGAGCGAGAGGCAGCACATGACAGCAACAAATGGATTCTGAGACGAACATCGTTTCATCCTCACTTGGGGAGCATAGCTAAAATTGACGCATTTTTTTTTTTTTTTTTTTTTTTTGTATACCTTGGTCGAGGCTCGTATGAGAGCTAACACACAACTCACAGCAAGGAGGCATGAGACAAGAGGGGCGGGAGTGGAAGGGACAAAACATTGGGGAACAGACACAGGTGAACTGTGGAAGGGAGAGGGATGGGGATGGGACGGGGAACATGGCGAGGGGAAGATGGACATTAAAGGGACTTTCAGGAAGGAAAGCAGGAGAATTGAAGGAAGTGGGCTTGGGTGGATTATCGGGGGTAGAAAAGATCGAGGATTTGGATGGGGGAAGATAAGAGGTGGTGGTGAACAGCTGTTTTGAAAGCCTGGAGGGAAGAATGGGAAAGAATAGAGTGAGGAAGTTTATTCCAAAGGCGGGAAAAAAGAGGAATGAAAGAGTGAAGATGAGCAGTGATTCGTGATTTTGGTAGTTTTACCAGAAGGGGGTTGTTGGCAGACCTTGAGCGCCCTGTGGAAATGTGGTTGGGACAAATCGCAGAGAGAGCAGGGGGGGCAAGGCTGGAGAGGAGTCGGTAGAAGACAGAAAGACCACCGACCAACCTGCGGTGATTGAGTGAGAGGCCCAAAGACTCAGCTTCATTGCGGGAGATGCCAATGATCTTAAAAGCCCTGGTTTCGACAGCGTGAAGTCGAGAAAGGTGGGAGGCAGGAGCACCAGCCCAGAGGGGAGAGCAGTACTCCATCAGGCTACGGACAAAAGCTTTGTAAGTGGTCAGGAGCTCAAGAGGGCCGAGGAAGGACTTTGCACGACAGAGGATTCCCAGTCGGCGACTGGCTTTTGAGGCAAGGTTGGAAATGTGACTTTCCCAGGAAAGGTCATGGCAGATAGTGAGACCCAGAAGCTTGAAAGAAAAGACTTCTTCCAGAGGATTGTTGAGAAAGTGGATGGGGGGTTTTTGTAAACGGTCCTTTCGAAGAGACATAGTGAGAGTGTGAGATTTGTCTGGATTGAAAGACATGTTCCACGTGTTGGACCAGTTTGTGATTTTATCCAGATCTGCAGTGAGCGAAGAAGCTGCTGCTTGCCGGTCTGAGGGATGACAGATGGTACGGCAGAGGGTAGAGTCATCGGCAAAGAGAAATAGAGGATTTTCCAGAGAGTCCGAGAGATCATTGATGAAAACCAGAAAAAGAACAGGGCCCAGAACGCTACCTTGAGGAACTCCAGCCTGCACAGGAAGAGGGGATGAAAGAACTCCATTTAGGGCCACACGTTGACTGCGACAGGAGAGGAAGTCTGCGAGCCATGAGTGGAGATGGCCTTGAATACCATGGGAAGAGAGTTTGGTGAGTAGGGCAGGGTGCCAGACTGTGTCAAAAGCACGTGATATGTCCAGGGATACGGCTCGGATTTCCTGTCTGGCATTGAGGACCTCCATCCATTGATGGGAGAGCAGTAGCAGCATATCTAGGGTAGAGTGACCTGGTCTGAAACCAAATTGATGATTGGAAATCAAGCCATTGGAGAAGAGGAAGGATTTCATGTCTGAAGCGATGATGGATTCCATAACCTTGCTGATGATTGGGAGAAGGCTGATTGGTCTATAGTTACAGGGATCTGTTTTTGCACCTTTTTTTATGCAGGGCAGTGATGTTAGCAGATTTCCAAGCAGATGGCAGATGACCTTGGGAAAATGAGAGGGTGAATATAACAGAGAGAGGGTGAGCAAGAGCAGAAGAGCAGGCTTTGAGGACACGTGGGCTGATGCCGTCTGGACCGGTTGCAGAATCTGACTCGAGGTTTGAAAGCAAGCTCTCCACCTTGTCAGGAGAAAAGGATACAGAGTCCAGGGACAGTTGGGTGCGACTGGGTAAAGTGGGTAGAGATAGTGATGGGTTTGGGACACAAGATTTAGCTGCAAACACCGAGTTTAGACATTCAGCTTTATCACGTGTGGAATCAGCAGTGCGGCCATTTGAGGTAAGGGAGGGGATGGAGGGGGAACATACACCAGAAACAGATTTGATTAAACGCCACCAGGATTTTGAGGAGGGAGAGAGGTTTGAGAGTTCAGACTTGAGATGAGAAAGATGTTGTTTTCTGGCTCTCCTGAGGGTAGCTACACACTTGTTCCGAGCTTTGTGGAAAGAACTGAGATTGCCCTCAGTTGGGTTTGCTTTCCATGAGGCAAAGGCAAGTTGTTTCAGGACAACTGCCTCGCCACAAGCTTCAGTAAACCAAGGGCGGGAGGAAGGGTAAGACAACTGAACACGAGAGGGGATAAATCTGTGCATGAGGGAGAGCAAGTTTCTTTGAAAGAATTCCCAGGATGAGTTGATGTTTGAGAAAGTAGTGATAGGAGATGCATGATGCCAAATGAAGAATGCCACTCACTGGTCAAAACGTAGGACCTGAGGCATCTTTTGTTTTTTTATATTGATCTTCCCAACTACAACCAGCTTTTGTGTGCACCGCATTCGGTTATCATTGGTGCTGTTTCTCATATAATTGTGTGGCAGGACCAATGGGCCAAATAGCCTTGTCTGCCTCTCACCTTCGTTGTATTCAAACTATAGCTTAAAGATGCCCAACTGCTCACCGAGGCCACAATTGACTACTGTGGCCAAATACACACTACAACTTTTACAGTCAATAAAACATGCCCCTCAGTGTGGTTAACACCTGCAAGATGGTGGTGTCTGGAAGCAACTGTTGTTGCAGGAGCTCAGCAAGCAGAGAAACAAGCTGGCAGAGCCGCTGATACAGAAGAAGCATAGCACGTGGGCGAGGACCTTGAGGCCTAGAGCGCCGAGAGCGGCTTGTGCTGGGGCCTGGTCCCATGGATTCTGTATGACACAAACAATGAAATATTGAAATTTGAAAGATATGACATGGAAGAACGAGTATTTGGAAATATCATGTGACCATTAAAATTTCAGAAATATTCCTGGTGGTTACAATGGGGAGACGCCCAAAGATCCTGTGCCAAACTCCCCGATACATGTCCATTATCACCAATGGGAAGGTGCCTTTCAAAAGGTCTCATCGTCAATGACAGAGAAAAGAAAAAAATCACCTGTCGAACCAAACAGCTCCAGACATACAAGAGAACATTGGCAGCTCACAATGGTGAGGTTCTTTTTTTAAATGTTGTTATGCCAAAGAGCTGCATCACTGAATATAGAAACAAGTAATGCACCTTTAACAATGTACGTCGTTTTATGCATAATGTCAGTGCTCTCTGGTTGTAGGACGATCATCACCGTTAATCAATACAATTGACTCTCAATCGATACATAATGGAGCAAGTGTATGTATGTGTGTATGTGTGT
>NC_140971.1:1032715-1065215 GCF_056783735.1 Eptatretus burgeri
AGTTTAGGCATTCTGCCTTTTCGCGTGCAGTGACAACTGTGCGGCAGTTTGAAGTAAGGGAGGGGATGGAATGGGAACATACACCAGAAACAGACTTCACAAGATGCCACCAGGACATGGAGGAGGGAGAGAGGTTTGAGAGTTCAGACTTGCGATTACAAAGACGTTGTTTCCTGGCTCCCCTGAGGGTAGAAGCACACTTGTTCCGAGCTTTGTGGAAGGTTTGCCTTCAGTTGGATTCACCTTCCATGAGGCGAAAGGCAAATTATTTCAGTACAACTGCCTCGCCACAACCTTCAGTGTACCATTGGTGGGAGGAAGGGTATCTTCGCCGTACGGTTAGTTCCAAGATATCCACTGGCAACATCAAGGACGGTGGTCTTGGAAGCACTCCACAACTCTTCAGGACCCCCCAAAGCACCCAGACCCCCCAAATCTCCACTCAGTCTGTTTGCAAACTCCTCAGCTACCCTCTCATCCTTAAGCTTGCCAACATCCAGCCTCGGCTGGGATCGTACCATTCTCCTGGATTTAAGCTGCAACTTCAAAGGAGCTAAAACAAGCCTGTGGTCAGTATTGAGGAACTGAGAACTCCAGTAGACCCTGCAGTTCTGGATCATCCTCCAGCGGCAATCAACCAGCACATGGTGATTCTCCTTTGCCACACCACCAACGTTGAACTCTCGTTGGTGGTGTTGAACTCTCTCATAACAATTTTTTTCATTTTTAACTCTCATTTTTAACAACAAAAACGATCTTATAATGCTTCATCTTCCTCTCTCACACATGTGGTACTCTTTACTGTTTCACAATGCACTACTCTTCTGCTATTTTAACAGACTGCTCTCATTTCGACCTCTCCTTCATTCCTTGCCTAAAAAATCCAACTATTACAGCGCTTCTTCTCTCCATGCTCTGAATTCGCCTTCATTGCATCCATCAAGAATTGTGTTAAATCGCATCTCTGACCTAAAACTTTTAAAAACCACAGTTTGCCATGGATGCTCGCTTTCCATCAACCATTCTTTTTCCAACTTCAGTGCCAACTCACCCCCTCACCCCTCACTCTCACTCTCAAAGCAACCATCCCACTCTTCTCCTTCCAAGCCTCCCTCTCACCTCTCTCAAAAATTCCCCCTCACCTTTCTCCCACCTTTCATCCCCTCACTCTTCCTTCTCAAAGTTGCCCCCCTCTCATCCACCAAGCTGCCTCCCTCCACTGCCCTCTCACCTCCATCTCTTCACTCCACCTCCTCAAATCCTCAACTGCCTTCTTCCTTGTCTCTTGTCCCCCCTCTCTCCCAGCACCACAGAGCCTTTTCTCCTCCTCATTCGGCCCCCTCCCCTCGCTATTCTGCAATACCCCACACTCCTTCAGCAACCCTCCTTACCTGCCCCCCTCGTCCCTTGTCCTACCCTCCCCCTCCACCTCCTGCACCCAAAGCCTCCTCCCCTTCCTCTTCATTAAAAGTGTGGACCTCAAATATCCGGGGCCTTCACTCAAACCTTCCAGATCTTTCCATACAGGTTGCCACTGACAAACCAGACATTATCTGCCTAACAGAAACTTTCCTCTCCCAAGACATGTCTGACTCCCAAGTATCTCTCCCTGGTTACTCCCTCTTACGGTATGACAGACCTGAGCCTCGTGCTCCTGCCTCCCACCTTTCTCGGCCTCACGCTGTCGAAACCAGGGCATTTAAGATCATCGGCATCTCCCGCAATGAAGCTGAGTCTTTGGGCCTCTCACTCAATCACCGCAGGTTGGTCGGTGGTCTTTCTGTCTTCTACCGACTCCTCTCCAGCCTTGCCCCCCTGCTCTCTCTGCGATTTGTCCCCACCACATTTCCACAGGGCGCTCAAGGTCCGCCAACAACCCCTTTCTGGTAAAACTACCAAAATCACGAATCACTGCTCATCTTCACTCTTTCATTCCTCTTTTTTCCCGCCTTTGGAATAAACTTCCTCACTCTATTCTTTCCCATTCTTCCCTCCAGGCTTTCAAAACAGCTGTTCACCACCACCTCTTATCTTCCCCCATCCAAATCCTCGATCTTTTCTACCCCCGATAATCCACCCAAGCCCACTTCCTTCATTTCTCCTGCTTTCCTTCCTGAAAGTCCCTGAAATGTCCATCTTCTCTTCGCCATGTTCCCCGTCCCATCCCCATCCCTCTCCCTTCCACAGTTCACCTAATGTGTCTGTTCCCCACTGTTTTGTACCTTCCACTCCCGCCCCTCTTGTCTCATGCCTCCTTGCTGTGAGTTGTGTGTTAGCTCTCATACGAGCCTCGACCAAGGTATACAAAAAAAAAAAAAAAAAAAAACCTTGGAATACCTAATCCAGCGATGAGCTTGTGGGTGCTGAAACCATGAACCAGCCGCCCTATGTCCATGACTTCTTGCAAAATCAAGGAACTTTGTGCTATTCTGCTTCACAGTTCCAGGCCCATGAGGACCAACACATGTCTCATAACCATCCCTATCAATTCTTGTCGATGCATTGAAATCCCCCAAGACTAGAAGTCAAGAGTATCTCGCCTGGGGCACTGATTAACCACAGACTCGAGTGTGACATGAATGGGTACTTCACGGTGAGATCACTCGCCTCAGTCAGACCATATACAGAGACCAGGGAAATGACACCCAAGGAGTGACGAATCCTCAGTCTCATAAAACGCTTGTTGACCGGTGTTACCTCAATTATCATTGGAGTCAGCTTATTGGACACAGCTATGGCAACTCCTTGGGCATGGTAACCATCAGAGCGACCACACCAATAAAAGGTGTAACCACCCACCATTATGTCACCGTAATCCGGTCTCCGAACCTCAGAGAGTGCTGCAATACCGATGTTCAAACGCTTGAGCTCAGATGATAACAGAGACAGGTGATCATCCTCTCTTAGGGAAAGAACATTCCAAGCACCAACCCGAAGGGACCGCCTCAAGTTAACCCATGGAGACTGCGTCTGGTGGACAACACCTCAGCACCACCCCGACACACTCTACCGCAATCTGACCCGGGAATGTTACCCCATGGTTTCCCTCCTATCATCAAAGTTTGGGGGTCCCGAAGGCTTTGCCCCAATCCCATCATCCAGTGAGCTGCCCTGTGAAGGGAAGCTGCACAGAAGGTACTCCCACTGAGTGTGTTTTCAGATTTTTTTATGCTTCTGGAATGTTTTGCGGCATGAAGGGTTTTACGGTGGCCGGAGTGCAAATCCTGCCACCAACCTCCTCATAAAAAGTAACCCAACTGCAGGAGGACATCTGCAGACACAGTCGGGCACTCGATATGGATGGCCGTTGGCTCATAAGGAGCTCCTCCACCCTTTGACAGGTTTTGTTCTTCATCCTGCTGGGTGTCCATGTCATACAGCATCCTCACTAATACACTTGGTGGGAGAGACGGTTTAATCGCCGACAACCGGACCATGGAACAGGTTAGTACAGGTTTACATGGTATCTGTAGCAAGTCACAGATCTAGTCTGACCTGACATGACCTGACAATTGCACCGTGCTGCTCTGGCGCATTCTCCCATACCTGACCTGTTCATTCTATGCCTGAAAGAGTAAAAGCATTGAAATCTGCAAATGCCAAGTCGACAAAATATGAGTGTATGTATTAAAATGGATCAAATAGACTTCAAATGTTCAATAAATAAATTCTTTTAAAATCAGTGTCTATTTACTTCTGTCATGTCTCAGTATGTAGGTATGTAGGTATGTATGTATGTGTGTATGTATGTGTGTACAGTATCTCACAAAAGTGAGTAGACCCTTTGCAAAAATGTTCATATTTTGTTGTAACTTTTTACTTAGATGTATTAAAAACAAAAGACTCAACGAAATGATAGAGTAGACATTCTGTCATACAAGTACAGGCCTAAAACATTTATTCTGTGGAAACAGTGGCATACTGGGCATATCTGTGAAAAGGGGGGGCGGCAACAAAAGTGAGTACACCCTATGTACTTTCTCACATTGAAGCATTATTGTTTTCATTATTTTGGTTGTCCACCATTGTTTTTGAGCACAACAGCTATTCTACTCGGTATGGAGTTGACCAGTGTTCCACATGTCTTTGCTGGGATCCTGTTCTACTCCTCTGCAATGACTTCTCGAAGTTGCGTGATGTTGGACAGCTTTCGTCCCTCAACCTTACATTTCAGGATGCCCCACAGGTGTTCTATTAGGTTCAGATCAGGTGGCATGCTTGGCCACTCCAACACATTTACCTTCAACTTCTTCAGAAAGGCAGTTGTCTGCATGGAACGATGCTTCGGATCGTTATCGTGCTGAAATACAGCTCCTCCACCAAATTTTCGCATGGAGGATGGATGTCACTTCTCCTTCAGGATGTCACAGTACATCGTAGAATCCATGTTTCCCTCGATAAACTTGAGCTCTCCAGTACTGGCAGCACTCATGCATCCCCAAACCATGACACCACCACCACCATTCTTGACAGTCGGGATAACACACTTGTCTTGGTACTGTTCCCCAGGTCGCCGTCAGACACGCTTCACTGTATCAGATCCAAACAAATTGATCTTCATTTCATCAGACCATAAGACATGTTGCCAGTAGTCCAGGGTTTGGATTGATGTGTTTCAGCAAACTGTTTGCAAGCTTTTTGTGGCTCTGTTTAAAAAGCTTAAAAGCTTAAAAAGCTTTTAAGCACAGCTGCTTAAAAAGTTACACTGAATTATTTACATATTTGTGAGGGGTGTACTCACTTTTGTGAGATACTGTATGTGTATGTATGCGTTTCTGTATGTGTATGTATGTGTGTATGTGTTTATGTATGTGTATATGTATGTGTGTATGGGTGTATGTATGTTTATGTATGTGTGTATGTATGTATGCGTGTATGTACATATGTATGAATGTTTGAACACTACCGGTCAAAAGTTTTAGAACACCCCCATTTTTCCAGTTTTTACTGAAATTTAAGCAGTATCATGTTTCAATGTACACTGAAATTAAAGCATAGAACAAATAAACAATTGCAGATAAAAATTAAATCAAGAAATCGTTTTGTTGAACAAAATTTAATCTAAATTTTTGACTCGTCAAAGTAGCCACCATTTGCAAATATAACAGCCGAACATACAGGTGGCATTCGTTCTACAATGGAAATCAAATATTGTTCGAAAAGTTCTTCCCAACACTGTTGCAAAAGTTCCCACAAATGTGTTGCACTTGTAGGTTGCTTTGCTTTCACCCTTCTGTCCAGTTCACCCCAAACCAGCTCGATGGGGTTTAAGTCTGGAGAATGTGCTGGCCATTCCATGATTTGAAGCCTAGCATCTGGTTCTATTCTTCTAAGGTAGTTCTGGACAAAGCCTGGAGATATGTTTTGGGTCGTTATCTTGCTGTAGGATGAACCCCTGACCAACTAGGCAAACACCAGAGGGTATTGCATGGCGCTGCAAAATGCTGTGGTAGCCCTTTTGGTTCAGGGTGCCAGTCACCCTGTGCAAGTCGCCGACTCTGTATCCAGCAAAAGAGCCCCAGATCATCACGCTTCCTCCTCCATGTTTGACAGTTGGTGTCACACACTGAGGAACCATCCTTACGCCAACTCGACGGCCTACAAAAACCCTGAGTGATGAACCGAAGATTTCAAATTTTGATTCATCGGTCCATAAGACATTCTTCCAGTTTTCAGTAGTCCACTGGTGGTACTTCATGGCCTAGGCAAGCCTCTTTTTCTTATTTTGCCATCTTAGCAATGGCTTTCTTACTGCCACTCGACCTGTCAAACCTGCAGCTCGAAGTCTTCTCTTCACAGTTGAAACTGAGACTTCCTTACTTCGACCAGTGTTAAGCTGTGCTTGAAGCTGCTGTCCTGTGAGCTGCCTATCACGCAAGCTGTTGACTCTCAGAAACTTGTCTTCTGATTGTGTTGTGGCTTTGGGTCTGCCAGACCTCTTCCTGTCAGGTTTTATCCAGTTTCCAAGTGCCTTTTGATGGTGTCGGAAACTGTACTCACTGACACCTTGGCCTACTTTGCAATTTCTCTTAAGGAAAGACCTACACTTTTAAGGGTTATAATGGTCTGTCTGTCTTCCTTTGTTAGTTGTCTTTTTCTCGCCATTATGATAGCAATATAGTCCTTCCTGCAGTGCAATATTGTCCAAATAATGCTTCAGAGGGTGTAGCAACACAGTCTGTTCCAACACTGCTTTAATACAGATAGAGGGTTTGTACCTAATCAACAAAAGTTTGGACACCTGAAGGAATTGTTTGCATCAACTTTCAAGGCTTAATTTACTTCCATTGCCAGAGAACAGCTGCAGTTGCTAACCCATTACTTGTTCCCTGAAAAGGGGCTTTTTCAACAACTCTAAAATTTCCATTATTTTTCAGTTTTTGATGACCGAAACTTTTTTTTTTAATCTCTGGCAGTTTACCGCTTAGCTTTGTACCATTTCAGGTTATTCACTGGACTTGAACTACTTAAATTTCAGTCAAAACTCGAAAAATGGGGGTGTTCTCAAGCTTTTCACCAGTAGTGTGTGTATGTCGGTGTGTGTGTGTGTGTGTGTGTGTGTGTGTGTGTGTGTGTGTGTGTGTGTGTGTGTGTGTGTGTGTGTGTGTGTGTGTGTGTATGTGTGTGTGTGTGTGTGTGTGTGTGTGTGTGTGTGTGTGTGTGTGTGTGTGTGTACGTGTGTGACCAAAGAAGTTGAAACATTCAGGGATTAATGAGGGCACCCTGAAGTTGTGTATGTGTATGGTTTGTTTGATTCCATCACGTTTTGAGAGAAAAAAGTATTTTTTTCCCCCCATCTTGCCATTTTCTTCCTTGGGGAAGGGGGAGGGGGGTGGGGAGGAGTGGGTGCAATTGGAATTATCCGAGCTATATAACCGCAATGCATTATACATGCAGCCTCATCTTGGCTTTGTGGTTAGGGTGGTGGGTTTGGGATCCTCAGGTCCTGAGTTCAAGCCTTGTCAGCTGCTGAATTAACACCAGGTGGGGTGGACTCAGCCTGTCATCCTTCTGAGGTTGGTGAAATGAGTACCAGTGACCTGGTAATAGGAGCATTGCATGAGTGATGCCCCCATACTTGGTTGCAGGGGCGATGCACCGTGAATCATAGCCAGTTGAAAGCATGAAATCATGCTGCCACAATAAGTGGAAGTGTTAAAAGAAAGAAATAAAGAAAGAAATAAAGGAAGTGTTAAAAGAAAGAAATAAAGAAAGAAAGAAATAAATAATTATATATGCACAAAAGCAATTTGGATGTTGTCGCTTTATCTACGGAACTGGGGTTAATTTTATTTTTACCAGTGATCGAGGCAGCATTGTTGTCTGTTGCCAATAAACTGCCCAAATAAAGTGATATGTCAGAATAACGTGCTGCACGCTTGGAGCAAGATCGCCCATAGGGTGGGTACTCTGCTATGGTATCAATAATCATAAAGATAGTAACATGACCACCCCCCCCCCCCAACCCCACCCTTCATTCCCCTGGCAGTTCCTATAGGGAGCAGGTACCTCTCGTATACACCATCGAGTAATGAAGAAAACACAAACAAACATAGACAATTGTTCCAACCACAAATTTAACTTGTGGCTCACAAGATACATTCTTCTCATGCCAAAGCAACATCTCAAACATATGTTAAAGATAAGGCAAATATGAAGAACACAAACAAACAAAAAAGGCATCCGAAATAAAGAAACAAATATAGATGATTCTTACCATCCAAACCAGCTCTGTACACTGGATCATACTCTGGGTAGAGCGAATTAACGAGATGGAACTTAACAAAGAGAATTGCTCTGTCAATAACATCATCAATGACGAGAGCACTTGTGGTGCCTGGTGCTGTGAGAACTAGCAACGCGGTCGTCGCGGCATCCGCTGCTCTTCCAACCCGTTCAAGTATGAGTTCTCTCCACAAGCGTTCCTCTCGCTCACTATCCTGGGACTGACGATGAACAAAAACAGCAGCAAAAAAGTATTGAGAATGTGAATAACTCATGAGAATGAACAAATGAATGAAATTCATACATGTCTGGGTAAAAACATAGTGGATACAAGATACCCTCTTGAAACCCAGGAGCGTTTAAAGAAATCCATTGAGTTTCGGTGGAAATAATGGGAACATACATTTTCCCATCATATTGTTGACATTTGACCGAGACAAGTTAAAAAGAGAAGACAGCTGAGAAACAAGAGGACATAAAGGAAGAGCAGGTAGAATTAAGGAGGAAAACAAAAATGTAAGCAAGGCATATCCTGTACCTGATGTAGCAACGTCGCAAGACTTGCACCATCTCGGATGTTTTTCTCGAGCACGTTAAGTAGTTTTACCAAGCGATGTGTCGAAATCTAACAGAACAATCATACGGGCGGTTATATACACGTCACTTGGCTTCTACATTTATACTATACTTGACCCAAAGTAAATGATTTAACAACGAATGCAGGCTGCATATGAATGGGTTGAATCTTAACAGTTTGAAAAGAATAAGAAATTCTTTGTAGTTGGGAGAATCCAAGATTGAAAAGAAAATTGCACCTGTTTCCGAAGGAAGCAGTTCAGTTTGGCATTTTTAATATGAAATAGGCAAAGCCCAGAAACGAACTAAACCCATTAGAACTCTTTAAAATTACCCTTTAGAACCCATGACAATTACCCTACAGAATTACTCCTTAGAATTACCCTTTAGACTTACTCTTTGGAATTACTCTTTATAATTACCCTTTGGAATTACTCTTTCAAATTACTCTTTAGAATTACTCTTTAGAATTGCCCTTTAGAATTACTCTTTAGAAATACTCTTCAGAATTACTCTTGAGAATTACTCTTTCGAATTACTCTTTTACTCTTTAGAATTACTTTTTAGAATTACTCTTTAGAAATACTCTTCAGAATTACTCTTTAGAATTACCCTTTAGAGTTACCCTTGAGAATTGCTCTTGAGAAATACTCTTTAGAATTGCTCTTTAGAATTACTCTTTCGAATTACCCTTCAGAATTACTCTTAAGAATTACTCTTTAGAATTACTCTTTAGAATTAACCTTTGCAATTACCCTTTAGAATTACCCTTCAGAATTACTCTTTAGAATTACTCTTTCGAATTACCTTTCAGAATCACCCTTTAGAATTACTCTTTAGAATTACCCTTTGGAATTACCCTTTAGAATTACCCTTTAGAATTACCCTTCAGAATTACTCTTCAGAATGTCTTTCGAATTACTCTTCAGAATTACTCTTTGGAATTACCCTCTATAATTACTCTTTAGAAATACTCTTTGGAATTACTCTTTTGAATTCGTGTTTAGAATTACTCTTCAGAATTACTTTAGGCAAACAACACTTTGTGTGTATATAAATGTAACTTCAAGCATGCACAAATGTGCCAAACTGTCATCGGCCAATAATTCTAAAGGGATAAGCGCAATAGTTTTCTGCACATTCTGTGTTCAGCAAATGTTGTCCAATTGTCAAGTCTATGTCTGATGTATGCTCCCTCTTGCATCACCTCCCTGACTTCAAATGGCACCAGAACTGACTCCACTCGTGAGTCAATTCTGTGTTTGGTTCCAAATGTTGTGTGTCCAACCCCTCACTCTTTGTACCCTCCACCCCCCCCCACCCTCCTTCCCAGTCGCACCAAACTGCTCCTGGACATTGTCTTTCCCACTTGAGAAAGTAGAGAGGTTTCCAACAAACCTTAACTGTGATTATGGCACAGGCTCAGACAGCATCAGTGCATGTGTCCTCAAAACCTGCTCTGCTGCTCTTGCTTATTTTCATCCTCTTTCTGCTCTGTTCACCCAATCATTCTCTCTGAGGCTGTTTGTGTCTGCCTGGATGTTAGCTAACATCACAGCAACACATAAACATGGTGCAAAAACAGATCCTACTCACTACAGGCCTATATTAGCTTGTTTCCAATTGTAACCAAGATCGTGGAATCTATCATTGCAGTTGACATCAAATCCTTCATTTTCTCCAACAGCCTGATCTCAGGTCGTAAGTTTGGTCTCAGGCCTGGCCATTCTACCCTGGACATGCTGCTTCTACTATCCCAACAATGATAGGAAGCCCTCAATCTCAAACATGAGATCAGGGTCGGACATGTCTCTCTGGATATGTCTCGAGCATTTGAGACAGTCTTGCGTCCCGCCTTGATCTCCAAATTCAATGCTTATAGCATCAAGGCCAACTCTTCTCATGGATCTCTGACTTCCTTCACTCATGTCTTCAAAATGTAGTTTTAAAGAGGATCCTCTCACCTCCTCTTATTGTCAAGGCTGGAGTGCCCAAGGGCAGTCTTGTGGCTAGTCTTTTTCCTCATCTTCATCAATAATCTTTCTGATTCCCTGGAAAATCCTGCCTATCTATTTGCTGATGATTCCACCCTCTGCAGTATTATCTCTCCTCCTTCACAAAAGCAGGCAACAACTGCTTCCCCCTTTGCAGACCTCGAGAGAATCAGGAGTTGGTTCAACAACTTGGCATATGTCTTTCAACCCTTTTTCAAAAACAAAACTAAAAAACCCTCACAAATCTTACACACTCACACTCTCACACAGACTCTCCAAAACAACCTTCTGAAAAACCCTCCAATATACTTCCTCACCATCAGACATGATCTTTCATATTTCCAAGGTAGCCTCAAAAGCAAGCCGTCGACTGGGCAACCTTCATCGTGCAAGGTTTTTCCTTGGCCAATCTAAACTATTGACAGCCTCCAAGAGCTTCATTCACCGCTAGATGGAGGACTGCTCACGCAGTTGAGCAGGCACCCCTGCCTTAATAGTCCAAGAGCATTAGGGTTTAACCTGGACATTTTTGGTAACAAGCTGATTTTTTCAGGAAAGGTCCAGGAATGTGTGTGAAATAACATACTAAAAGTCCTCATGAATCCTCCTTAAGCGTTTTCCGCAATCCAAAATGGCGTCCAAAATGGCCGCCATTTCCTGTTTTTCTCATAACTTTGCAAGTAGGTTTACCTATAACACATTTTAAATGTCTACACATATGTTTTGAAGTATAAGGAACTCAATACAATACATATCGGAAGATTTTGAAACACACAAAAACGAATAAAACCGCTTAAGCTCTTTCAGAAATCCAAAATGGCGTCTGAAATTGCTGCCGTTTCTGGTTTTACACCAAGGTACTTCAACACGCACTTTAAATGTCTTAATATATGTTTTGCGACTCAATGAAATGAATCATATACTTATTGGGAATTTTTCAAAAACACGCATTTACCAATAAAAACACTTGAGCTCATCCTGAAATTCAAAATGGCGCCCGAAATGCCCCTTTTCCTGTTGTTGTTTTCTCATAACTCTGCAACTAAGTAACCCAATAAAGCACACTAAAATGTCTTTATATATGTTATGGGAGTCAAGGAATCTAGATAAATTCTTATTCGCAGATTTGAAACACGCATATCTATACCAATAAAACTACTTGAACTAGTCCCAAAATCCAAAATGGCACCAAAGATGGTTGCAATTTCCTGTTTTTCTCATGACCCTGTGACTAAGTTACCTCAATATGCACTTTAAATCTCTAAATATATTATGTCTTGAGAAATAAGGAACTCATTCAGATACTTTGAAGTACAAAGGAAACAATAAAACCGCTGAAGTTCTTTCTGAAATTCAAATGGTGCTCAAAATGTCTGCCACTTATCAACACACTGCTGTTTTAGCCTGTTTCAAGAGGCAAAGACATTCAAAACAAGATCATGCTAGAGATTCAAACCTCAAAAGTTTCAGATGAATCTTTACCTTACGCATGCACACACCGAGTTGCATCAGTCATTGTCTTCATCGTCGGATGCTGTATCTTCAATGTTGATGTCCTCTGAAGTTGGGGTAATATCATCGTCGGCATCTATAAGAGTTGGTGCTGTATTGTTGCAATTGAGACCACTGCATTTACTGCACATTGAGGTACAAAAGAGCCCAAGTTTCTTGCAGCTACATGTCATGCTTCTGCAACCATCTGGTTTACACCCACATGCCACCATGTTCAGCAAAGTGTCGGGTGCAACAGCAATGTCTGTTTCTACCGGGGTAAGAGTCCCGTCCTGAAATCGCCAGCCCCATTCTGTTGGAGATAAGGAGTTACCCATCCATTCCTGGACGGTAAGATAGGCGCGATATGAATGTTGCTTTGCTGCAGCACTAGTTGGAGGTAGACTTTCTAGCTGAAAGGATGAACTCAGGGAACTGCGACCGATTGCCCGTTTGTATGCGATGTGACGGTAGTCATCAAGAGATTCAAAACTGCTGGCTCCATAAAGCTTAAGAATGAAGCCTTCCCCAGCTTTTTCCACCTCGTCATGGGTGCTTCCACTGTTTGTGAAGGTATCCAGCAAGTCGTAGTCCCGCTTCTTGTGCACCATGTTGAAAGCTTTACGCTTGCCCTGACGATAGATCGCAGAGACCGTGTCACATCCCGTCACAGCATGAAGAAACATCAAGTGATTTCTTGTGTCCCCTATGGCATGCTGAATCTCATGAATGTTGAAGACCGTGACAGGATTACTGCGGCATAGCATGTACACATCTGTGGAAGAGGTTGCCCGAGCAACTAGCATTACCAGTAAGTCTGTGTCCGTACCAACGACAGCAACTGGCACATGTTCTGACTCTGCCAGTGCTAGTGCTGTGGAGACAATCAGGGTGTCGGCGTCTGCTTCTGCCTGGACTTTTGGAAGAACTCAAGAGGTCTTATTGGTACTTGCGTGCTTCAGCATCTCTTAAGATGTATTCTAATGAGTTCCTCATACTTCAAAACATATATGTAGACATTTAAAGTGTGTTTTGGGGAAACCTGCTTGCAAAGTTATGAGAAAAACAGAAGAGGCGGCCATTTTGGACGCCATCTTGGATTGCGGAAAACGCTCAAGGAGGATTTATGAGGACTTTTAGTATGTTATTCTAGACATATTCCTGGACCTATCCTGAAAAAATCAGCTTGTTACCAAAAATGTCCAGGTTAGGGCCTATTTTGACCTAATGCTCTTGGACTATAACACACCTTGCCCATCTTGAAGCTGTGGAAAGCAAGGCCTTGAAAAATCATTAGGATCTCCTGTGCTGAAGCTGAGTGTCTGGGCCTGTTACTTTCACATTGCAGACAGCCTACTTTTCTGTGTTCTCCTGCCTCCTTTTTGGTCTTGTACCCTCTGCCCTCTCTTAGCTATGTCCATCCCAGGTTTCTAAAGGGCACACACAGTCTTTTTTTTTTTTTTTTTTTGTATACCTTGGTCGAGGCTCGTATGAGAGCTAACACACAACTCACAGCAAGGAGGCATGAGACAAGAGGGGCGGGAGTGGAAGGGACAAAACATTGGGGAACAGACACAGGTGAACTGTGGAAGGGAGAGGGATGGGGATGGGACGGGGAACATGGCGAGGAGAAGATGGACATTACAGGGACTTTCAGGAAGGAAAGCAGGAGAATTGAAGGAAGTGGGCTTGGGTGGATTATCGGGGGTAGAAAAGATCGAGGATTTGGATGGGGGAAGATAAGAGGTGGTGGTGAACAGCTGTTTTGAAAGCCTGGAGGGAAGAATGGGAGGGAAGTCTGCCAATAATCCTCTTTTTGTTAAACTCCCAAAATCCAGGCTCACTGCTCACATCCACTCATTTGTTCTTCTTTTCTCTCACCTGTCAAGCCAACTTCCCCAGTCTGTTCAATCCGATTCTTCCTTCCAGGGTTTCAAGATAGCTGTTAACCACTATCTTATGTCATCCCCCATGTATCCCCATTATCTATTCCACTCCAAATGACCCCATTCCAAAGCACTCCCTTTTTCCAGGTCATTGTGATTCTTTTCCCCCTTCCCCCTTACCACTCAACTTCATGATTTTTTTCTTCAAACAATTCCTCTACTCGAAACCTACATCAGCAAGGTCATGGAATCCATCATCGCTTCTGACAACAAATCCTTCCTTTTCTCCAACGGCTTGATTTCCGATCATCAATTTGGATTCAGACGAGGTCACTCTTCCCTGGTCATGCTGCTTCAGCTTTCCCAACAATGGATGGAAATCCTCAATGCCAGATATGAGATCATAGCCATCTCCCTAGACATATCGCGTGCTTTCAATATGGTCTGGTATGCCGCCCTGCTCACCAAACTCTCTGCTTATGGTATCCAAGGCCATCTCCACTCATGGCTCACAGACTTTCTCTCCTGTCGCAGTCACCATCTGGCCCTGAATGGAGTTCTCATTCCCTCTTCCTGTCCAGGCTGGAGTTCCTCAAGGCAGTGTTCTTGGCCCTGTGCTTTTTCTGGTTTCATCAATGATCTCTCCGACTCTCTGGAAAATCTTCATCTCTTTGCTGATGACTCCACCCTCTGCCACACCATCAGTCATCCCTCAGATCAGCAAGCAGCAGCCTCTTCACTCTCTGCAGATCTGGATAAAATCACAAGCTGGTCAAACATTTGGAACATGTCTTTCAATCCTGACAAATCTCACACTCTCACTTTGTCTCTCTGAAAGGACCATCTGGAAAACCTCCCCATCTATTTTCTCAACAATCCTCTTGAAGAAGTCCTTTCATTCAAGCTTTTGCATCTCACTATCTGCCATGATTTTTCCTGGAAAAGCCACATTTCCAAGCTGGCCTCCAAAGCCAGTAGCCGACTGGGCATCCTCCGACGTGCAAAGTCCTTCCTTGGAACACCTGAGCTCGTGACCACATACAAAGCTTTCATCCATAGCCTGATGGAGTACTGCTCTCCCCTCTGTGGTGGTGCTCCCGCCTCACACCTTTCTTGGCTTCACAATGTGGAAACCGAGGCTTTTAGGATCATTGGTATCTCACGAGATGAGGCTGAGTCTTTGGGACTCTCACTCTCTCACCACAGGCAGGTCGGTGGTCTACTTTCTATCTTCTACCGTCTACAATCCAGCCTCACCCACCCCCCCCCCCCGCCCCCATATTTCCACAGGCAAGGTCCGCCAGCAACCCCCTTCTGGTGAAACTACAAAATCATGAATCACTGCTTACCTTCACTCTTTCATTTCTCATTTTTCAAGCCTTTGGAACAAACTCCCACACTCTCTACAATCCCACCCCTCCCTCCAGGTCTTCAAAACACCTGCTCACCACCATCTCTTTTCTTCCCCCATTCAAAACCATGATCTTTTCTTCCCCCGTCAATCTACCCCAAACCCACCTCCTTCAAATTCCCTGCTTTCCTTCCTAAAAGTCCCTGTAATGTCCATCTTGTTTACCTTGTGTACCCCACCCCATCCCTCTCCCTTCCACAAATCTCCGAATGTCTCTGTTCCTTACTGTGTTGTGCTTCCCTCTCCCGCCCCTCTTGTCTCCTGCTCCCCTTGTTATATGTTTTGTGTGTTTGCTCTTAAACGAGCCTCAACATTGTATACCATTGTATACCTCGACATTGTAAAATCCTTTGTTTGTCAGTGTGCCTGATGAACAGCAATCAGACAAAGTGTGCGTGAGTACAAAAGCGGTAAAGCGTGAAATCACGTACATAGTATGAGAATGAGCTCCCCAGCCGTGTCCGAAACGTTTGTAAATGCGTCTGCCATTTTCGATAAACACACTTATTTTGGATTCCTGCAAAAGTCTCCGAATGGCATTCCGTACGTGTTCATAGAATTTTAGAAGCCAAATTGCATTTACTAAAATTAATTATAGCAACCATGGGAAAGGGCAAATCAGCTTCTTCCTTGTGGTTCAACACGAGAAAAGGTCTTTCAGACCTCAGGAAACAACATGCGATAACCAATAAGATCAATTCGAATTTGGATTCTGTGTGACCGCCAAGAGTCACAACAATGCAATGTTACACATAAATAGATCATTGAAAACAAAGAAAAACAAATTTATAAATGGCTGTTTTAAATAATGTCCAGAATTTTTCATTGCACACTATACAAGCAAATAATTTTATGAAATGCTTTCAACAACACAACGCTTTGGTCAAACTTATGAGGCACATTGTGTCAACAATTTATCATGACAGACATGAGCAGAGCTATAGCAGGTTGTTGTGAGCAGGTAGTAACCTTTCTTACTCTTCTTTTCCTCCATTACAATTACATGACCTCAACAATTCTCACCCTGCTTATAACTCCCATTGACTTCAACTTTGCTGATTCGCTAGCCAATTCTGCAAGTTGGTGTTTGGACAGAAGGAATTCTTGGGGTATTTCTCCATCATCAGCTGTGTGAATATAAATGGAGACAAACATTCAGGATGAGAATAAAAATGGAGAGCAAAATATATTCCACACCAGGAATTGCATTTTAAGAGAATAAATAGATATTTAGGTTAAACCAAAGTAAGAGTGCAAGTCAATAAGTGACATCACTTTGATCTCCACAGCTCTCCCTGAGGAATGAGATGCATTTATCACATTTGAATGCTAGCTTCCTCATACCTCCAGGGTAGAAATTATTCAGGTTGACGTGTAGGCAAACTCGGACAACTTGTTGACATCCTTGTGCCATGGGAAGTGCTTACCACATCGGGCCTCCTCGAGGGGATCATATAGGCAGTGATCAGATGGGGGAGGTTTGGACTGAATGGTGGGTACAAGATGATCTCCCTCTAAGTTTGGTGATGGTATAGACTGTTCTGCAGGCTGTGTGAGATTTCGCAATATCGTGTGACTGAAACATGCCCTGCGACAGGAAACCGGAATGAAGACTGTGAATCTCCTTTTGGAAACGGTGGAGCTGGTCACAGTACGTTGCACTGGTCACTATCTGTTCTTGGAACAAAATCAAAAGGGGACTGCTCATGTCGCAGAACACCATCAAGATGATTTTCCCAACATACGACCGGATATTAAACATCATCTCCACAGGCGATCGGAATATCCATGACTCAACCAATCATAACACGAGACAGGATGTCATCCCCTTCATCATGAAAACACTGCACTAAGGCTGGACTGGTTGCCCAACACTGGGCCTTTATGGGCACAGCAATTTTTGGCATCCACCTGGTTGACAACTTTCAAAATTTGAGTTGGTCATGGACAATTATGTGCACAATACTGTGGTTGATGCCTTTTTTTGGGGTGATGTAATCTCACATCATGTATCAATCATAAGGGGTAAATTCATCCACACAGGTGATGTTTTGTGTGGACATGACCTCCCAGGTTGCTGTTCATCATGCACACTTTGTCTGCCTTCTCCAAACTTTTCAATCAACCTGTACACATTTCTTCAGTTCAGGTATGATATTCCAGACTGTAAACTCGTTCGCTTGTATGTTTCAATTTCACTCATGCCTTCCATCCATAAAAAAACAATAACTGCTGATTGACAGACATGTATACCATTACGTGTGTGTTGCTGCAATTGAAAGTGGGGTTATCTATGACTCGCCCATATAGAATTACCATTGTGTCGAACATGAGATGAGATCAATCACACTAAGGGACAATTCTGTATTAGTTCCTCCCTCTACACCCCATTTCATGAATACTCATCTCCTCATATATCCCCACACAAGCCTGGTATTGGCTTAGCGGTTAGGGTGGCTGGCTTGGGATATTAGGGTCCTGAGTTTGAGCCCCTGTCACCCGTTGAATCAACATCAGGTAGGGTTGACTCAGCCTGTCATTCTTTTGAGGTAGGAAAAATCAGTACCAGTGTACTGGTAATTAGGGGCATTGCATCAGCGGCATAGCTGCACCCTCAGCCAATGACACTACCTGCAGCCGTGTGCTGCATATGAAAAAGGAAGAGGATATATCCCCACAACCCACTTCCCCTTGTCTCCCAATTCCAACCACTGCAACCCCCCCTCCCCCCCCCCACTTCCCGAACCTCCTTCCCAATACTTTCTCTTAATTTTTCTCGATTTCAATTTTTTTGCATGCTTTGCCTCCATTTATAGCAGGTACACATCCCCTAATCATATTAAAAAGGACGCAACCTCACTGCTTTTCCTTGAAACTCACAAAACCCCCTTTGATCACAACACTCCTTCATGCCCTCCCATCATCAGCACACCTTCCACCTGCTGACATAACCTTTTAATACCACACTGTGTATAGCTTACCCATGGCTGCAGATATGTCCATGTCTTCTAAATTTTCAAAAATCTCCACAAGAGATCGGTTGAACCGCCGAAATGTTGGCGTTTCCATCAACTCTGGAAAAGAAACATAGGACCATGCGTCCTGAAGCTGGTGTGGATCAGGAGCAACAGTCACTCAAACCCCCAGCAGACCCATTTAGACGCTGATTTTTTTGAAGGCCGTGAACAAACGTTCGTACATCACAGGTGATGGAGATTGCTGTCAAGTTTCATCAAAATCGTGTGTGGAGTTTCAGAGAGGATAGCAAATACCTATTTTAGGGGGTCAACCCCCCCCCCCCCATCAACCCCCTAAATGAGCACAGATTTTGATGTAGTCGATACACTTCGGTACATCACGGGTGATGAAGGTTGTGGTCAGGTTTCAACAAAATTGTGTGTGTAGTTTCGGAGGAGACAGCAAATACCTATTTTGGGGGTTAACCCCCCCCCCACCCAATAAACCTCCTAAATGAGCGCAGATTGTAGTCAATATATCTTCGTTAGGCATCAGATATGAAGCTTGTTGCCAATTTTCATCAAAACCGTGTGTTTTGTTCAAGCGATAATGACTGAAGTGTTTACAGACTGACTGACTGACTGACTGACTCACTTACGGACACTGCTCCATCACATAAGTTCAAAAGTTTAGTTGAGCTAAAGTTCAGGTGACTAAAGTTCAAGTGAGCTAAAAACCAAAAATAGGATTAACCACAATTATTATGACTCGTGTGATGCAAGGGGGAATAAAACGTGGAAGATTAAGAAAGAATAAAGAAATGGAAAGTGTTCAAGAAAAAGGACACCTTGTGTTGTAAGCTTGGGTTCATACATCTTCTTTTTCTTCAATCGCTCTCTTTCCTTCTGTCGTTTTCTCGCAACTGCAATTTTTAGAAGATACATCGTGCAAATTTCAAGAGGAAAACAAAACGTAAACATGGAAAAACAAGAATACAGAAGTCAAAAGAACATGATAAAAGAAGAAAAGACACAAACTAGAAAGGATGACAAGGAAAGTAGAAGTGGGGGGGGGGACAAGGGGTGTATAATTATCAACAATAAATTAAAAATACATAAGAGGAGCTGAAAGTACAAGAACAGAAGAAATGCAGCAGAGAAAATAAGGGAACCATGCGAGGAGGAAAGGGAAACATGGCAAGGGGGAAGGGAAACACGGTGAGGAGGGAAGGGAAGCATGGCAAGGAGTGTGATGAAACCAAGTTTGAATGTAAAATGTCTATTCATGTTTTGCTTCATGCATGTTTATGTTCCACACATTTCTTGCTTCATGCATATTCATGTTTTTCCCATGTGTTGCGTCATCTCCATGGCAAAGGGCGAGTGGACTCTTCCCCAGTCTAGCGGGACATGTGGTTTTGTGGACGGGACATGTGGTTTTGTGGAAAAGGCATGGTTTTTACCAACGCATTTGTAGTATTTTATATGAAAGAAAAGGTGATTTAAACATCTGCAAGTGTTGGTTAAAGTGCCTGGAGCATTCTTATTCAAAAAACAGGACAAGTAGGCCATTCCAGGAAAAGTGGGAAAGGTAAACATGTTCGGTGGGTGAGGGCGGGGGGGGGCGCAGGAAACACGGTGAGGAGAAAGGGAAAAATGATGAGAGGGGAAGGGAAACATGACGAGGGGGAAGGACAACATGTTCGGGGTGGGGGGCGGGAACGTGGCACAGGGGAAGGGAAACATGATGGGGGTGGGGGAAGGAAACACCGTGAGGGGAGAGGGAAAAATGGTGAGAGGGGAAGGGAAACATGACGAGGGGGAAAGGACAGCATGGCAACGGGGAAAGGACAGCATGGCGAGGGGGAAAGGGAAACATGCTGGGGGTGGGGAGGAAGGAAACACGGTGAGGGGAGAGGGAAAAATGGTGAGGGGGAAGGGAAACATGACGAGGGGGGAAGGACAGCATGGCGAGGGGGAAGGGAAACACACTGAGGGGTGGGGGGGGGGGAGATTACATCAGGAATGGGATGGAAATACAAAACAAAAAAAAAATAGAGCTAACTTTCAGTTGGACTCGGGGGAGACTCTTCTTCCAGGCTTGGCTCTCTCTCCGATCGACTTCTCCCTCCCAACATCCTCCTTCCTTCACCAAAACTTCGTCTTACTCTTTCCCTATCCCTCTCCCTTTCCCTTTCTCTTTCCCTCTCTCTTCTGTCTTCTTTTTTAATCTTCTTCCGAGGAACTAAAAGACAAAAACAAGAGAGGAGATTTCTGAATGTCAAATTATTGAATTTTACGGCCCGGTTGCAAACATTCAATGACTCCCAGTTTGGCATTTCGGATTAAAATACGACATTTATCTTTTGAACTTGCAAAGTCTGAAATGGGCTTACTCGTGGTTTGTAGAATATGAGAATATGTAAACACAAACACAGCTTTTCTTTATATATTTTTGTACACAATATTGAGGCTCAGAAAAGAGCTAACACAGAACATATAACAAAGGGAGCAGCAGACAAGAGGGGAGAGAGAGGGAAGCACAAAACAGTGGGGAACAGAGACATTCGGAGATCTGTGGAA
This sequence comes from Eptatretus burgeri, assembly GCF_056783735.1. Taxonomy (NCBI): domain Eukaryota; kingdom Metazoa; phylum Chordata; class Myxini; order Myxiniformes; family Myxinidae; genus Eptatretus; species Eptatretus burgeri. The sequence continues at coordinate 1,053,339 of NC_140971.1, forward strand.
GGGAGAGGGATGGGGTGGGAAACATGGGGGAATACAAGATGGACATTACAGGGACTTTCAGGAAGGAAAGCATGGAATTTGAAGGAGGTGGGCTTGGGTGGATTATCGGGGGTAGAAAAGATCAGGATTTGGATGGGGGATGATAACACATGGTGGTGAACAGCTGTTCTGAAGGCCTGGAGGGAAGAATGGGATTGAATAGTGATTGAGTTTATTCCAAAGGTGGGGGAAAAGAGGAATGAAAGTGTGAAGGTGAGCAGCAATTGTTGATTTTGGTAGTTTCAAGAGAAGGGGGTTGCTGGCACACTTGAGCGACCTGAAAAAATATGGGGGGACAGATCACAGAACAGGGAGGGCGAGGCCGGAGACAAGACAGGAAAAGAAAAGACTACCAACCTGCCCACGATGAGAGAGAGAGAGACCCAAAGATTCAGCTTTATCGCGGGAGATAACAATCATCCTTCATTCCTTGGTTTCCACAGCATGAAGTCGAGAAGAAAGGTGTGAGGCGGGAGCACCAGCTCAAATGGGAGGGCAGTACTCCATCAGGCTGCAGATGAAAACTTTGTATGGGGTCAGGAGGCTAGCTTGGAAATGTGGCTTTCCCAGGAGATATCATTGGCAGATAGTGAGACCCAAAAACTTGACTGAAAGGACTTCAAGAGGATTGTTGATGGGGATATTTTTTTCCAGATGGTCCTTTCGGAGAGACATAGTGAGAGTGTGAGATTTGTCAGGATTAAAAGACATGTTCTAAGTATTGGACCAGTTTGTGATTTTATCCAGATCTGCATAGAGTGAAGAGGCTGCTGCTTGCTGATCTGAGGGATGACAGATGGTATGGCAGAGGGTAGAGTCATCAGCAAAGAGATAAAGAGGATTTTCCAGAGTTGGAGAGATGACTGCTGAAAAACAGAAAAAGAACAGGGCCAAGAACACTACCTTGAGGAACTCCAGCCTGGACAGGAAGAGGAGATGACAGAATTCCATAAAGGGCCACACGTTGAGTGCGACAGGAGAGGAAGTCTGCGAGCCATGAGTGGAGATTGCCTTGGATACCATAAGAAGAGAATTTGGTGAGCAGGGCGGGGTGCAAGACCATGTCGAAAGCACGGGATGTGTTGAGGGAGATTTTATGAAACACAAAACAGCACAGCTTTTTTTTTTTAACGTTTCAAAGCATTAAATTTTCCACATGTTTTCGTTTCGTCATCCATATATGATTATAATGATCAATTTGGGACTGTTCATATTCTTCCATGTACGTCTTCTTCTGTCAATCTTACACAATATAAGTAATCCACGCTATTTCAAATACAGTATATTCCAACAGTGAAATATTAGAGGCTACACTTTCGCTCTTAAGTGTGGCCATACTCCATATTTTTCCAAGCTCTTTCTCACCATCATATCCCTCGGAATCCGGAGAGCTGGGTTCGGCATAGCTGGGCCTGGAGTGTGATCCAGCTCGGGAGGGAGAGCGAGAAAGTGTGCATGATCTCTTCCTTGCGTTTATTTTTACTCTCTCGCAAAGAGGAAGCGTCGATTCAATTTCTGCCAAAAGATCTGGTGGAAGCTCACTCAATATTGAGCGGTCAAAAACTGGGGAAAATGAGACAAAGATGGGACATACTGAAAGAAAAAATAATTGTGAATGAGTAAAAAATAAACAATAATAATAATAAACCAATGTCACCCGCAGGGTGACCCGTATCTTGCCAAAAGGTGACCAGGTGTGACTTCTTTAAGGTCACACTGAGGTGAACAGAGCTGCTATCCACCAGGAGCGAGTTCTTGAGGAATATCTGCCTACGAGAGATTCCGATGAGAATCGTTCTACAGAGTAACCATGAAAAATATGCTTTTGCCTCATAACGTCACCAAATGACGTCATAATGTCTCAAGCTTGACATATCTAGAAAGCACTCATCGAGGTGTTCAATTTGAGGTACTACACGATATGGTTCCTAAAACTTGAAAATTTGACCTTGGGGTCAAATATGTTTGAACTGAGGCGCTAACCATGAAGGTTAGACTATAGGCCTCTGATATGCGAAGTTACAAAAATTTACAATGACAACTGTGCTCTGCAGAGTGATTTATACGTGATTACAGACCAAAAAAAAAAAAACATATGAAGGTCAAGGCCAATCGCCACCAAAAATTAATCAGCTGAGCGCCAGACCATGAACTATATTCCCATGAAGTTTGAAGACGATCCGATAAAAATTACTCAAAAAATAAGGGTTTCGTAGACTCCCCTGATTTGCGCCAAAGTGACCTTGACCTTTGACCTTGACCTTCAAAATTTTGTGCACTGAAAGGGACTTCTATAGACCTCTGATATGCGAAGTTACAAAAATTTCCGATGATAACTGTGCTCTGCAGAATTTTTTATACGTGATTACAGACAAACAAAAAATAAATAAATAATTTAAAAAAACATACAAGCTGACTAACATATCTTGCAAAACTTCATTTTGGCAAGATATTAATAATAATAATAGGCATTAAACTAGAGAGGGAGCACTCGGTAGAGTGCAAAACCTCCGCCGCCAATACTGCTGGGTCACTTAAGTGAACCTGATATCCGATTCATTGTAGGTCAAAACGGATCAGACTCTACTGAACCACGATTGAATAAACTAAAGTAGATCGACGCGCATGTAGAAATGCCAAAAAAATAAAATCGAAATTTTTTTGAAAAAAAAGGTGCAAAATTTGTTCTTTTTTTCTCTAACAAATTTTTTTGGGGGGTTGGAAATCACTTAAAACATGTAGAAATGCAAAAACAAAAATTCAAATATTTTTTTCAAAATGGCCACCATAGCAGCCATATTGGACTTTGGACCAAGTCCAAAATCTAATGGCATAATCCTTGGACCATACCTAATCCCCCCCACCAAGTTTTGTCGAAATCCGTCCAGGAGTTTTTCCGTAATACTGTTCACAAACAAACAAACAAACAAACAGACAGGGGTGAAAACAGTAACCTCCGTCCATCTTCAATGGCGGAGGTTAAAAATTGAGAAATAGTATCCAGGAACAAATAATCGTCTTCTAAAAGCAAAAAAAATGAATAAAAAACAAAAAGTCATTTATACAGTATACGAGGTGTGTTCAAAAAGTATCCAACCTTAATTTTTCGTGCGTAAACAAATGAAGCTAGTGAGGCGTGGTTTGGTGCACGTATGTAGGTGATCCTAATTCGTATGTGTGAATATTTTCCAGCCTGCAGAAGCTGTCAGTCGCCGACAGACCGCGGATGAGTGAAGAAGTGTAAGTGAGCGCCGTCGGATTTTCGTTTTTGACAAAATGACGGATCACTGTGGTCTCATCGCCAGTGATCACTGTGTTGAAGAAGTTGGGATCGCTGTTCACAGTCTCCAGCATGTCCTGTGCGATCTCCAAACGGAGTTGCTTCTGCTCGATCGTTCGCAGCTTTGGCACGAACTTCGCTGAGATTCTCCTTCAGCCCGAATCCTCAGTCACAATGGAATGAACAGATGCAATGCTGACGCCCGCCTCGTCTGCAAGTTATCTGATCGTGATTTGACGATCCTGCATCAGCAGGGTCCTCACTTGGTCAATGACTATCTCATTTCGGGATGTTGAGGGCCTACCAGAACGTGCTTCACTTTCCACTGATGTGCGACCATCTTTGAAGCGGTTGTACCACTCTTTTATCTGTGTGGTGCCCATTGCTTCGTTCCTGAAGGCCTGTTGAATCTTGCAGATCGTTTCCACTTGGGAATCACCAAGCTTTACACAAAATTTGATGCAGTGGCGTTGTTCAAGTTTTTCCGTCATTTTGTCAAAAACGAAAATCCGACGGCGCTCACTTACACTTCCTCACTCATCGGCGGTCTGTCGGCGACTGACAGCTTCTGCAGGTGGGAAAATATTCACGCATACGAATTAGGATTGCCTACATATGTGCACCAAACTACGCCTCCCTAGCTTCATTTGTTTACGCATGGAAAATTAAGGTTGGATACTTTTTGAACACACCTCGTATACACAGTCATAGCCAAAAATATTGGCACCCTTGCACTTTTTTCAAATAACTTACCATTTCTTACAGAAAATTGTTGAAATTTAAAAATCTTTTGATCTCCACAGATGTATTTATTTGGTTTGCAGTGGAACAAAACAAAACAAAGCTGAAAGAATGACTAAATCTTAACTTATTCTACACAGAAATCCAAAAATGGCTCAGACAATATTATTGGCAACTTTTAGAAGTTGTTAGAAATAATGAAATTTCAAACAGGTTATTCTCCTTTACTTTGGAATTGAACTCACCTGTGGCGAGTTACAGGTGCCTGCAATATAAAAATCACTCATTCAATCAGTTTGAGTAGAGAAAAGGAGTCATTCTGCTGTTTTGTGTCGCCGTGTGTACCGCAATGAGCACGGAGAAAAGAAAGAAAACCAGAGAATTGTCGAAGGAGATCAGATACAAGATTGTAGCCAAGCAAGGACAATCTCAAGGCTATAAGTCCATCTCTAGAGACCTTGATGTTCCTGTGTCCACCGTACGCAATGTTATCAGGAAGTTTAAGGCCCATAGCACTGCAGCCAACATCCCTGGACGTGGCCACAAGAGAAAACTTGATTAAAGATTCCAGCGAAGGATTGTTCAAATGATGGAGAATGCACCTTCATCAACTGCCAAACAGATTCAAGCTGACCTTCAGACACAAGGTACGACAGCTTCGACTTGCACCATCCGTCACCAACTCAATGAAAGGGGGTTTATGGGAGGAGAACCAGGAGGACCCCACTGCTTAGAGAGAGACATAAAGCCCGATTGGAGTTTGCCAAAACACACCTGAACAACCCACAATCCTTCTGGGAGAATGTCCTGTGGACAGATGAGACCAAATTAGCTTTTTGGTAAAGCACGTCATTGCGATGTGAACACAACACAAAATGAAGCCTTCAAAGAAAAGAACACCTTCCCTATAGTCAAACATGGAGGAGGTTCATTGATGTTTTAGGGTTGCTGTGCTGCTTCTGGCACTGGGTGCCTTGAATGTGTGCATGGTATCATGAAATCAGGAGATTACCAAAGCATTTTGGAGAACAATGTTCAACCGTGTCAGAAAGCTGGGTCTCTGTCATCGGTCATGGGCCTTACACATTTCAAAAAGCACCAGGAATGGTTCAAGACAAAACTCTGGACTGTTCTGAAGTTGCCAGCAATGAGTCCAGATTTCAAACCCATGAATATCTGTCGGAAGATCTGAAAACAGCAGTTGGGAGAAGGTACCCTTCAAATCTCGGAGAACTGGAGCAGTTTCCACAAGAAGAGTGGGACAAACTACCAGTAGAGAGGTGTTGAAAGCTCATTCATGGCTATAGGAAGCCCTTGACTGCAGTTATTTTGTCCAAAGTCTGTGATACCAAATATTAAGTCGAGGGTATCAATAATTTTGTCAATGCCATTTCTTTTTATTTTCTAATTTATACGGATATATTAAGTTATGAATCAAACAAAAAGTTCTGTAATATGCACAGTGAACTAAAGAATTATGGAGGCAAAATACTTTAGTCAATTTCAACTTATTTTTCAAAAAAATTGTGAGTTATGTGATAAAATTACAAGGGTGCCAATATTTTGATCTCACACACACACACACACACACACACACACACACACACACACACACACACACACACACATACACACACACACACACACACACACACACACACACACACACACACACACACACACACACACACACACACACAACAGGAGAGAGGAGAAGTATGGGAGAGGTAAGATGTAGATACAGCAGTGAAAGGGAAAGTTGAGGCGTTAGTTTCTCACCTTCATTTCCTGGCCGCCATCCAATCTTCCCACTGGCTCCAGGGCGATCTCGACCTCTATCCCTCTCTCTGTCCTTGTCCACCACATGTGACGTCTTGTCCATTGGAAGTTTATGCAAAACAACAACTGGCTCCGAGACCTTCACTTCTCTAGGAATTCTAATTCCCGAGAAATCTCCTTTTCCTCCCACTCTCTCCACAGATTTTCCTATCTGTCGTCCTAATCCTTCCCTCCTCGGCTCTTCCCTTACTGACCCAGCCCTTGACGTTACAATTTTCCCAAAATTCTCCTTTCCCACGGTTTTATTGAGAACATCACAATGAGACTCCAGATGAACATTAGCTAAAGTGCGGGGGTCGTTACTGCACCCTTCTTGACCTCGAAGACTCTTTGCTGTGTGACCACAACCTTCTATGGGCAAACGGAGTGGATGAAGGCGAACCTCAGCACAGAGCTTAGGAAGAGGAGAGTGCGTAGCTGGACAACTGGGGTTTGTTTTGGGTTCACAAGCCGAAATGCTTGACGTTTGCCTTTGCTCAAGGTCGATGCTTACAAGGAGAGAAGGACAAACAGGCTTTGTGTCTTGGACCAGCGACGTTGCCGTGGGTGCTGCTGGGGCTGCCACAGGAGCCGGGGGTGCTGGTGAGGGTCCAGCTGCTGAAGTATATGAATCTTGTTTACGTTTCTTCAAGGGTTTATCTGGATTGGGTTGAAATTAAAAGGACAATTACGAGACAACATTTTGTGTGAGAGAACATGTCAACAATGCGTTCTTCACAAAAATTCGAGAAAACATTATGGGTAGTTATTGGCAATCATAAAAGCATGTCGATATCAAAATAACTGTCCTTTCAACATATTTGCTCCGAAAACAAAAATAACAGCAAATGATTATAAATGAGAGTGAACCATGTGTGGTATAAGGTAAAGGCGACTATAATTGCTTTGATAATACTACTAGCAGAGTACCCGTCCTTCGGACGACCTTGTTCCAAGTATGCAACACGTTCTTCTGACACACACCTATATATTGGCAGTGTATAGGCAAGTGACAGTTCTGTATAGGAAAAGTAAATAACCTAGGTTACATGCATGAAGCAAAAACATACCTACTGCTTATAATTCAAAACACCTCACAGCATTGGAAAACGTGGGTACAGGAATACTGTATTGTAAACAGGGGTGACTTGTAATACCCTCCCACACCTAGTGGCGACGCTGCACGATACACATTTACCGAGAGAATTTGCGTTCCCACCCCCCCCCCCCGCCCAAGACCACCGGCAAAGATAAAAACACCCCTATACATTAATTGGTATTCTGCTGATCCTCTGAAGCAAATCTGGATGTAATTTGGCCAGAACTGGGTATTTTGGGTCATCGGCGTATTTTGGGTCCCCAGGGTCTTTTGGGTCCCAGGGTCTTTTTTGTCCTCAGGGTATTTCGGGTCTTTGTGTCATCTGTGTTATTTTGGGTCCTCTGGGTCTTTTGAATCCTCTGGGTCTCTTGGGTCATCACGAGTCTTTTGGGTCCTCGGGTACTTTCGGGTAATCTGTCTCTCGGGACCTTGGGGTATTTTGGGTCTTTTTGATCTTCTGGGTCTTTTGGGTCATCTGGGTCTTTTGTGTCTTCAGGGTCTTTTGGGTCCTTGGGGCTTTTGGGTCCTTGGGGAGTTTTTGTTCTTCTGGGTCATCTGGGTCTTTTGTGTCTTCACGGTCTTCTGGGTCCTCGGAGTATTTTGGGTCTTCTGGATCCTCAGGGTCTTTAAGGTCTTCAGGGACTTTTTGGTTTTCTGGGTCTTCAAAGGTTCAAAAGGTAAATTCCAACAGTATGTAATTTTACTAATAAATGTGTGAGTGCGTGTGTGCGTGCGTGCATGCATGTCAGTGTGTGTTCCTTGTCCTCCTCCATAACTCCAAAACCATGAAACCAATCAGCCTGAAACTTTGCATGCATACTAAGGGAACTCCAAGGACATGTGAGTGAAAATTGGGTGTTTGGGTTAATTAAAACACCCCTTTGAAGATAATTAACGGCCTTATTTAATTATATCCTTTATCAAACGATTCTCAGCCACCTCGCTCTGTGGGGTCTCAATGCATATCCTGAGTTACCTCGCTGGGGTCTGAAGCCGCCATTATTTTTGGCCTGCTCAACCATGCCTTGATTTGGAAATGGCCGCAATGATTTCTTAACGGAAAAGCGTTCAAAATGCTGTTTTTTCACTTTCCTTTCTGGCATCATCGAATACCTGATATTCATACCTTCGAAAAGCTGTATTTATAATGGTCGAGTAATTAATGTTTAAGTTGGGGCCCAGCTGATGGCGTCGCGGGTCGGACCTCGGATAGATGCAAGGCCACGCCGGTTTTCTTCTTATAAAGATGTCTAAATGAATGTTTTCACGGAAGTTATGCGTTTCACCACATGCTTGATGTTATAAGCATTTAGATTATGAAATAATTGTACATGGACGCTTTAAACATCGTGTTTTATGACGTGGGAAAGGATTTTCTCTTGAGAATGTACGAGGTAGCTGTTTTTTGCTTTGAGCGGCCTCGCATTTATTTGAACTTTAATTCAATTTCTGTTTTCACTTTTCATAGTTGCTAAGGTAGCTCAACGCTCGATTGCAGCAAGGTTTGTGAAAAATCGGTTGTTTTTTTATGTTTTTACGTCGTATCGAGGATTTACTTATTCAGCTGAGGAGCTTCCATATGCTTCCAAGCGGCTTCATGACTTTGTCTTAAGTTTTATTCGATTTCTCTTTTCACTTTTGGTGTTTGCTAATATAGGTTCAGACTTGACTAAAACAATTTCCATGAAAATAAGGTTTAAATTTGATGAATTTAGGTCATATAGAAATTTTGTATGGGGAAAGTGAGGCTTCTCAAATGTTCTAGGCAGCCTCACGGCCTTGCTTAACTCCGATTTGATTTATATTTCCACTTTTTCAGTCGCTGACATAGATTCAGACTCGACTGGAACAAATTGTGTGGAAGTTTGACCAAAAACGCCTTTTTCATAAGGTAAAAGCATTAAATTTCAAATAACCGAGATGGAGCTTAAAGGGACACTATATGATTTAATGCATTCACTGCATGAACTCGCACCCTGTCCCCCAGAGGGACTACTTATCCATAGTGTCTGCCAGATCTGTGTCTGTTTTTGAAGGTTTTGCAAGGTGCTCTGCAGGGAATCAAAGCAAATATGGTGAGAAACGGACATTTTAAAATAAAGTTATAATGTTTGTGTGGATTGCGAACTGATGTACCACGTGACACGTGCTCAGATGAGCAGGCAACGTGGCAGATTATCTGCAATGTTTATTTCTGGGGCGATTAAACTTTTCGATGCCTCCAGGGTTGTTCTCTGTTCAACAGCAACTCTTGTGGATAAAGTCTTTATTTGAACAAAATCATTTCATATATTTAACTGCTCTGGGTGTGGTGAAGACTGGCTTTAAAGTTAAAGGGATCAGATGTGGTGTGCAATTTCAGCCGAGCCAGCCATTCCTTATCAATCATTAAATTGGAGTGCTTGCTTGAGTGCTTAAGCCACTTGCCGAGAGCCCGAAAGTCAATAGCGGTATAGTTTGTGTCCCGAACGGGATGTACAGTCGTCAGTTCCTGCAACGTAGAGGTACATGATTTACAAAGGTTTTATGGTTTCCCTTTGTGAGTTTCAAAGCACAGTATACTTGTTAGCACCGATTTCTGAGCCGTTTGCCGTATTAACATGTTTTGCAAATTACAAAGGCAATTTTTTTTCCACCCGTCACAAGAGGATTGGCAGCTGTTTATAAAGATTAATGTTTATGCCCATCTCCCTGAAACGTCTATAATGCAACGTTGTTTTGATAAATTGTTTATTGAAATTTCCCCAAAAACAAGAGTGAAAGTTACTCAAGGTTTTGGGGATGTTTACAGTACGTACTGCAGTCGGTAAACACACCGACTTCAACCTGCTGATTCCTGAAGAATTGCAAATATCGGCCAAGCACTATGTGTCTGTGTGTCTCTCTCTCACTCTCTGACTCCCTCTCTCACCACACACACATACACACACATATCCTAGCTCCACCCCCGCCTTCAACAGAGCAGCACCCTCCCACACATCTCTCTCTCCGGACATGTCCAAGCAGTGATAATGTCCGGACGGTGTTTGTCTCCGGACAGGTCCGGGAAGTGTTTATCTCTGGGTGGTGTTTATCTCCGGACGACAAGCACTATTACCATATTCAAGAAGACCAACCAGGGTTATCACATTCAAGAAAAGTTAAACGAGCACTATTATCACATTCAAGAAAAGTTACATTTGTTTTACCATCACGTTTAAGAAAGGTTACACGAGAACTATTACCACATTCAAGAAAAGCTATATTAGTGTAACTATCACATTCAAGAAAAGTTAAATGAGCACTTATCACATTTAAGAAAAGCAACATTAGTGCTACCATCATATTCAAGAAAAGTTAAAGGAGCACTATTATCACATTGAAGAAAAGCTTAATTAGTGTTACTATCACATTCAAGAAAAGTTAAACGAGCACCATTACCACATTAAAGAAAAGCTATATTCATGTAACTATCACATTCAAGAAAAGTTAAACGAGCACCAATATCACATTAAAGAAAAGCTATATTCGTGTAACTATCACATTCAAGAAAAGTTAAACGAGCACTATTATCACATTCAAGAAAAGCTAAAGTAGTGTAACTATCACATTCAAGAAATAAATGTGAACAATTTGAGAGGGAAAAATGAAGGAAAAAAAAATGGAAGGTGAAAATAATAACTTTTACATCATTGAAGAATAACATCAATTACGAAGAGCACAATAACAATTTTGATTTGATTCATCTTTCTGCATTATCCACAATGATACATGTGCAACTAGAATGGCACTTGTTAGAGCACATACCTCCACGAGGCTGAAGAGTTTGCGTTTTGCATCCCACTGAAAGGTCGGATCTGGATCCGGGCCTTAACAAAAATATAATCGGCTTATTCTTGTAACCTACCAAACTATACCACCAAGTTTTATCATAACCCGTCCACAACGTTTTAAATATCATGCTATAAATAATTTTCGGCCCTATCTCCCAATTGTGAAGAATTACTTTAAAATTCCCATATCCAGATCTGAGGTATTCACCAAAATCAAATCAATTCATCCTTGTCACACACCCAACATGTCCACCAGGTTTCATCCGTATCTGTCTCTAGCGTATTAAAATATCCTGCTCATAGACAAACAGACAAAAATAAATCACATCCGTCCACCTTTAGTGCTGGAGGTATTGATAAAAAAAATAATCCTGTACATTAAGACATAAAACAATGTCTGAATATAATACGAGGAACAGCATGTATTGAACTAAAAAGTGGGGAATACTGTTGCTCATTTGATTTCACTTTGATTGCTCAGCCTGAGTCTGATGTTACAATTATAAATAAAATGACCGTTTTTACAGCCATTTTTCCCTGCTGTGCAGGGGTTTGGCTTTTTCTTGAGGCAATGTTTTATGGCCGGATGCCCTTCCTGACGCCAACACTGGTCGCCTCTTACGACACACAGGGATATGGTACACCTATTCTAATCGGGGCATACACCCGGACCAGTACACTGGCACTCATTTCGCCGACCTTGGAAGGATGACAGGCTGAGTCAACCCCCTGGTGTTAATTCAGCAGCCAACAGGGCTTGAACTCAGGACCCTGGGATCCCAAGCCTCCATCCTAACCACTAAGCCAACACCAGGCATTTACAATTATAAACAAAGACAAATATAAACAAACCTTTATCTTGTACCTCCTTCGATACCCGTTCTCTCTCCAGTGCAGCTTCTCTTTCAATCCTCTCAATTTCTTCCATTGCCTCCAGTTCTGCCTCTTCATATGGAACACCATCTGCATCCCTGTGCGTTTGAGAGACTACAAAAATGGGAGAGAAGGTTATGTAGCACCGAAATAGCTTTAACTTATGCCAACTACCAAATCATACAAACACAAAAGTATCAACAAACCATGACTCG
>NC_140971.1:1072715-1085715 GCF_056783735.1 Eptatretus burgeri
TTTTACAAATTAATGAAACATGAAAAGCTGAAATGTCTTCCATGAATAAGTATTCAACCCCTTTGCTATAACGCTGCAAATTGAGCTCAGGTGCATCAAATTTATTTTGAACATCCTCAAGATGTATCTACAACTTGATTGGAGTCCACCTGTGGCCAATTCAATTGAGTGAACATGATTTAGAAAGAAACACACCTTTCTATATATATACAATGCTGACAGAAAGTCTACACCCCCTTTCAAAATTTTCACCTTTTGTTGCCTTATTGCCTGGAATTAAATTACATTAAATCAGAATTTTTCCACCTTTATTTACACATTGTAACCCACAACTTCCAAGTGAAAAACAAATTCTACAACTTTCAGAAAATTAATTTAAAATGCAAAACAAGAATATCTTGGTCGGATAAGTGTTATCCTTCACTTTATCCACATGGCTTCAGAATATCCGAAGTGTTTTTTTTTTTGCATTCTTCAAACGAGACTAAAGGTGGGCTTTTTTGAGTAATGGTTTCCTTCTTGCCACCCGACCATGCAGGCCAGACTTGTGTAGTGCTTGGGACATTGTTGTCACATGCACACAGTGACCAGTCTGCGATAAAGGCATGTAGCTCTTTCAAAGTTGCCATTGGCTTCTTGGTGTCCTTTCTGATTAGTCTCCACCTTGCTTGGTCATCCAGTTTGGAGGGACGGCCTGATCTAGGCAGGGTCTTGGTGTACCATACGCCTTCCACTTCTTAATGATTGTCTTTGACTGTATTCCAAGGGATATTCAAGGCCTTTGAAATATTTTATACCTCTCCCCTAATTTGTGCCTTTCCACAACTTTATCCCAGAGGTCTTTTGAAAGCTCCTTGGTCCCATGGTTGAGTCTTTGATGTGAAGTGCACTACCAGCAGAGGAAACCTACAGGAACAACTGATTTTATCAGAATCTGAAAGAATCAGAATCACTTCAATTTAACACAGGTGGAGGCCAATTAAGGACAACAATCTCTGCACACTTCATCAGGGCCGGATTTTCCAATAGGCAACATAGGCCATTGGCCTAGGGCCCACCAGTAACTGGGGACCCACCGCGGACTTGTGGGTTCTCTGATCGGCCAAGGAGTAGGCTAGTAGGCCCTATAGTAAAATGAATAAAATAAAATAAGGTAACGAAAAATAATTCAGTACATTTTAAAATGCCCGTTTCCCACGATCTATCTATCTATCTGTAGATTATATACATTACGTGTTGTATTTAGTGGACTTCATTGTTATATTACGTGTGTTTTTGTGTTTTTATTATCTTGCCAAAACTTCGTTTTTGCAAGATCTGTTACTTGGTAAGTTTTTTTGTTTGTTTGTCTGTAATCATTGGATTTTTCACCTTTATATCACTCTGTAGAGCACAATTCTCATCGGAAACTCTTGTGGGTACACATATCGCAGTATTATTACAATACCCTTCAGCACACATAAAGGTCAAGGTCAAAGGTCAAGGTCACTTTGCGGTAAATCATGGAGGTCGCCGAAACCCTTATTTTTTGAGTAATTTTAATCAAATCATCTCCAAACTTTATGGGAATGTAGCATATGGTCTGGCGCTCAGCTGATTAGCTTTTGGTAGCGATTGGCCTTGACCTTCAAGGTTAGCGACTGAGGTCAAACATATTTGACCCCAAGGTCCAATTTTCAAGTTTTAGGAACCATATCGTGTCGTACCTCAAATTGAACAACTCGATGAGTGCTTTCTAGATATGTCAAGCTTGAGACATTATGACGTCGTTTGGTGACGTTATGAGGCAAACGCATATTTTTCTTGGTTACTCTGTAGAACGATTCTCATCGGAATCTCTCGTAGGCAGATATTCTTCAAGGAGTCGCTCCTGGTGGATAGCAGCTCTGTTCACCTCAGTATGACCTTAAAGAAGTCACACGTGGTCACCTTTTGGCAAGATACAGGTCACCCTGGGGGTGACATTGGTTTATTTTGTGATATTGGTATATCTTATACTAGACTTGAACTAATTTATTATTACTTTATGCTAACAGATTATTCTTGGAATCTTGGGGATTCTTATGAGATAGATTAATTATGTCGTCCCAGAAGAAATATATGAGTGGCTCACAAAAGAGAAAGTTAAAAGAAACCAAAGCTGCACAACTCCAATCACTTCCAAAGCTGACAACATTTTTTATGAACTATGATGACCTCAAAGCTCAACTGGAACTCCTTGTCAGTACCAATTCCAGTGACCTGGAAGCATCTGTTTTAGATGAATTTTTGCAGTTTAAAGACATTTTGTCTTCTGAATCTGACAGGTCAGTGACAAACATTTCCACTTTGTTGAGGTCTAAAGATGGTATTTTGACAACTGCCTTTCCAAACATTCGTATCTTGGTAAGAATGTTCCTTACCATCCCCATTACAAACTTTCAAGGAGAGAGGTCTTTCTCTACTCTATCTTGGGTGAAGAATCACCTGAGATCAACTTTGGGACAAATCAGATTAAACTCACTTTCATTACTATACATTGAATCTGACCTCCTACAATCCCTTGACACAAACAGTATCATTGACAAATTTACCATAGAAAAAAGCAGGAAAATGTCATTTTGAACTTCACATAGTTGTGCTTGCAAAATTTATTATGCTTCAGTTTCATTGTATTTTTCCATTATTCCTATGTGTAAGATATACATGATATGGAACTTGATTTACTTTGATCTACTTTGATGTACTTGATATGGAACTAATTTGATTAAAATTATTGATGTGTTACATTATGTTGTAATTCTATTTTTTTACATTACAATATTACGATATATATATATATATATATATATAATTTTTTGGGGGGGTGGGGGCACTGATAAGGTTTGGTCTAGGGCCCACAAGCAAGTAAATCTGGCCCTGCACTTCACATATCAAGGGCTTATGGGAGAGTGGCCAGATGGAAGCCAATTCTAAGAAAAAGGCACATGACAGCATGCCTGGAGTTTGCATAAGGGCACGTGAAAGACTGAGAGCATGAGGCAAAATATTCTGTGGCCTGATGAGACAAAAATTGAACTCTTTGACCTGAATGCAAAGTGCTACGTCTGGCGGAAACCAAGCACAGCTCATCACCAATATAACGCCATCCCTACCATAAAGCATTGTGATAGCAGTATCATGCTATGCAGATGCTCTTCAGCAGATGGGACTGGGAGACTAGTAAGGATAAAGGGAACAATGAATGGAGCCAAATACAGGCAAATTATTGATGATAACCTGCTTCAGAGTGAAAAAGACCTGAGACTGCGGTGAAGATTTACATTCCGACAAGACAATGACCCCAAGCATACAGCCAAAGCAACACTAGAATCGCTTCAGAACAAGAACATGAAAGTCCTGAAGTGGCCCAGCCAAAGCCCAGACTTGAATCCCATTGAGAATCTGTGGAAAGACTTGAAGATTGCTGTTCATTGATGTTCCCCATCCAACGTGACAGAACTTGAGCAAATTTACAAGGAAGAATGGGAGAAAATCCCCAAATTCAGATGTGCAAAGATGATACAGACATACTGAGAAGACTCGAAGCTGTAATTGCAGCCAAAGGCACTTCTACAAAATATTGACTCAGGGGGTTGAATACTTGTCGCAAGACATTTCAGCTTTTCGTTTTTAATTGATTTGTAAAGATTTCTAAAAACATGTTTTCACTTTATCATTACAGGGTCTTTTGTGTAGATCGGTGAAAAAACACTTAAATTTAATCCATTTTAAATTCAGGCTGTAACACAACAAAATGTGACAAAAGTCGAGGGGTGTGAATACTTTCTGAAAGCACTGTCGTGGATCTGGGGTTCGAGGCTCGCCACGAGGGGAAGCACTCGGACCCTCCCGAACGCCCGGTCCTAAGGCCACCGGGCACAGAAAACTCCGCACACCAGCAGGTTGCTGAGCAACCACGAATGCGGATTGGTACTTTTAGTGTTATTGTTTCCAGTGCATTGACTGCACCAAACAAGTTCCATGCCCTCAGTGCACACATGGATTACTGCTGAGCGATGCAGTGAGTGTGCGCTGGCTAAGAAGAGCAAATCACGTGGGGTGGAACTTCCCAGCTAACACCCGCATGCAGACTTTGCTGGACCAATGGAGAAAAAGACAGGACGAGCATTTATAACATAACCAATTTATTCTAATAAATAAAGCAAAGAGCATGCAAATATTTACAAAGACACAATAAAAGACAGTACAGACATATACCACGGTAAAGAACTTCTACAATCTTATCTTAACATGATACAAAACAGGCGCCATCAGAAACATACCCTGAGGAAAGTTAGTGAGCAAGAGAGAGGGGGGAAGAGAGTGTGAGAGAGATAGAGAGATAGAGAGATAGAGAGATAGAGAGATAGAGAGATAGAGAGATAGAGAGATAGAGAGATAGAGAGATAGAGAGATAGAGAGATAGAGAGATAGAGAGAGAGAGAGAGAGAGAGAGAGAGAGAGAGAGAGAGAGAGAGAGAGAGAGAGAGAGAGAGAGAGAGAGAGAGAGAGAGAGAGAGAGAAGAGTACAAGGTGTTTGGCAAACTATTATATATGGCATGGCCGACGGGCTCACGCTTCCCAGTCGCTAAGGAGGGGGAGGAGGGAAGAAAACTAGGGGTGTCTCAGGTCCGTTATTTGAGGTGTGATGAGGTGTGATAAGGTGAAATGGAATGCAGATGAGGTGAAGAGAAGGAAAAATGGGAAGAGGTGCATGTCTGTGGGATCGTTCCGTAAAGAACAGTTGTCAGGACTTGCCCTCGGCCGATTGCTCTTTTGCACCCATGGCAGACAAGACAGAAGATAAGAGACAGAACACGCGGGAAGATAGCCTACTGATGAAGTGTAAGAACGTCTGTCAGTGTAATTGCTAATGGTCTGATAACTGTAATCTTTCTGGTGCTTGGTTCACTCACCCACCCAGTGCCCTGCGCCGCCTGCTTAAATCCGCCTTCCACCACGTGCTGCCGATCAAGCCAGAAGTGTCACTCTCCCAGAACTCTCAAAGCCAAGAATTCACCTCTCCTGAACTCATTAACAGGGTATTTTATAGACGTCTGGCGATGGAGGAGCCTAAAGTCAGATCAAGACGGTAGATAGGTGTTTCCCAGCACACCCATTGAGGCACAGATGCTTTTCCAAGAATTGCGAGGACCCGACGCTGAAAATGGCCTCATTCGCCCCCGAACTTGGTCACACAACGAAGCTCCGAGATCAACATGGGGCGCGGGCTTCTGGGAGTGCTTTCCGGCCATGAATGTGCACTGGACACCAAATAGGAGTCGTGATTGAGCGGAGCGCGAGAGCTATCCAGGCGATGTTCAACGGACACGAGTGCATAATTACGCTTCGAGCTACATGCCAGAACGTTCCAAGCACAAGCATCTGTTATGGTATGTGGCATCCATTGTTCCCTGCTATCTTCAAAGGACAGTGGTGGGCATCCGTGGTCATGACTGTGGTTGTGGCATATGTAGCGGTTGTGGTGAGGTGATTGAAGCATTGTCACGGTTTCAGTGAGGTGGTGGAAGCATTGTAGTGGTTATGGTGAGGTAATTGAGCGTTGTAACAGTTTTGGTGAGGTAAGCGAGCTTGAATAGATGTAGGCATTTTTATAACACCGTTGTGATGGTTATAGGAATGTTGTGGCATTGTGGTTCAAGTCTAGAGAAGATCTGAGGTGATGGTTGGTTTGGGAATGGCACGAAATTTGAATGGGGTTTTGGCGGCATATGCTAATGAGCTGTCTCATAACTATGCAGCTGTGGCGTGCATGTTTGCATGAAGAGAAGATCGTGTGCGCAGCAAAGTAAATAAAATAGATAAAGGATAGAAATAGAGATCTGCCGAAAAGCCCTCGCAACGCATTTTGTCCCATAAACCCACCAGACAGAAGGGAAGGGCTATCTAAAACGAATACAAATGAAATAACTGCCTCGGGACCGCAACACGTTGTATGCCATAGCTTAGGGGAAGCACGGCCTTCGTAGAACTGCAAAAATTTATATATATATATATATATATATATATATATATATATATATATATATATATATATACACATATATATATATACACATATATATATATATATATATATATATATATATATATATATATATATATATATATATATATATATATATATATATATATATATATACATATATATATATATATATACATATATACATATATATATATATATATATATATATATATATATATATATATATATATATATATATATATATATATATATATACATATATATATATATATATATATATACATATACATATATACATATATATATATATATATATATATATATATATATATATATATATATATATATATATATATATATATATATATATATATATATATATATATATATATATATATATATATATATATATATATATATATATATATATATATATATACATATATATATATACATATATATATATATATATATATATACATATATACATATATATATATATATACATATATACATATATATTAGTACGTGCCCATAAAAAATAAAATAAAATAAATTAAAAAAATAATAATAATAAATAAATAAACCACACAGGCCGTTTCTTCACTCTCACGTGCCCATACGTGCGTGACCCGGAAGTTCGATATTATTCACAGTTACGATTATTCGCAATTTATTTTTAATACCCAATTATTCAATTAGCGCCAACGTATTTTACCTTTTCGCAATGTCGTGGCAAGGAAAAACAAAAAGAGAAGAGAAGAGAGAGAAAAAATTACTTCCTGGTTCGGAGCATACCAGCACTCTGATGTTCCCGAAATTTATACACCGTCTAATATGAAAACGATCATAACTTGGGCCATTCTGTTTACCTATAAATGCGCATAAGAAATCGAGAAATTATTAGAATACACGAAGTCATCACTCTCCGGAAGCCCGTACGTTGTAACCCGTAATGGGGAACGTGGCTGAGCTTCCCTTCCCCATCGGCCACGCCCACGCAACAACGTGTCTTCCCATTGGTTTGGTAAATAAATGGCCATAACTTGGGAAGCACTTGTCCGATTAATATCAAACTTGAAAAGGCACATCCTCAGGACCCCAGCAATATACCTGGCAAGTTTCAATGAGATCGGATCAGAGGTTGTCGAGAAACAGCGGTCAAACACACACACACACACACACACACACACACACACACACACACACACACACACACACACACACACACACACACACACACACACACACACACACACACACACTGCTGGAATTATATATATAGATATAGATATAGATATAGATATATATATATATATATATATATATATATGTTGTTGTTGTTCATCTTTCGGCTGCTCCCGTTAGGGGTCGCCACAGCGGATCATCCGTTATGATCCGCATACTGATTTGGCACAGGTTTTACGCCGGATGCCCTTCCTGACGCAACCCTGGTCGCCTCTTACGACACAGGGATCAGGATTTGGGTTTCGCCATGATTCCGGGCTGCTCTACACCTTGCCCAGTGCAGAGCCCCCGTCCTCAAGCGATCCTGCAACCCAAGCCTCCGAGTAGCCGGATTACAGGCGCACGCCACTACGCCCGGTATATATATATATATATATATATATATATATATATATATATATATATAGATATATATCTTCTTCTTCTTTCGGCTGTTCCCGTTAGGGGTCGCCACAGCGGATCATCCGTATGATCCGCATAGTGATTTGGCACATGTTTTACGCCGGATGCCCTTCCTGACACAACCCTGGTCGCCTCTTACGACACAGGGATATGGTACACTTATTTTAACTGGGGTATACACCGGCCCAGTACACTGGTACTCATTTCGCCGACCTCGGAAGGATGACAGGCTGAGTCAACCCCCTGGTGTATTAATTCAGTGGCCCAACGGGGCTTTAACTCAGGACCTTTTGGATCCCAAGCCGCTGCCCTAACCACTGCGCCAACACACCAGGATATACATATATATATATATACTGAACAAAAATATAAACGCACCAACCTAAATATCTAAGTCAAGATTGCCATTATGGGAAAATGGTCAAACCGATGATATGTTTGAGCAATGGTTCCTTTGTTTTGCTCAAGACAGATGTTCCCATTGAAATTGACCACTCTGAGTGTGTGGACTCACATGTTGAGTAATCCTTCCCATGAGCACCATGGGGCTTGACAGAGTGATGGTCAGTGAGCGTGACCAGGACACAAACACTCCCTATAGCTTGCCCTATAAAAGGCCTCCCCAAAATGTGGACTGGTGCCAAATGTCAACATGCCACAGATGTCACAAATCTTGAGGGAGCGCGCCATTGGCATGCTGAATGCTGGGACGTCAGTACGGGCCGTTGCAGCACACTTCAATGTCCACCACTCCACCATTAGCCGCCTGAGAACGCGCCTCAGAGAGACTGGAAGCACCGTGAACCGCCCACATGCCCGGCGACCACGTGTGACCACCGCCGGTCAGGATCGTCACATGAGGCTGCAACATCTCCGGGATCGACTCCGACCGGCCACGAGGACTGCCGATGAGACTGTCGGGCTGCATAACAGGCGCATTTCAGCCCAGACGGTGCGTAACCGCTTGAGCGAGGCCAAGCTTGAGGGAGGCCAACACCTGCTACTGACTGTGTGAACTCTGACAGTGACACCTCGGTTGTGTCGGCTGTTGTAGCGCAAAGACTGTCGCCAGAATTCTCAAGGAACTCTTTGAAATTTAATGCTCAATTGTCATGGATTCTATAACCAAATTGTTGTGAAGATTTAGTATTAATGAGTTCGAGGTAAAATAGTAACAATCGCTTGGTGCGTTTATATTTTTGTTCAGTATAGATATATATATATATATATATATATATATATATATATATATATATATATATATATATATATATATATATATATATATATATATATATATTGTTGCGAATCTGGAAGCCATGAGCACACAATCATTCAGGTACCTATAGATTAGTTATCTCGGTAAATACGTGTTTTATAGATAGTCCTTTCCCTAGTCTAATGGGTAATTGAATGTCCTGCGCTGTGATTTATTATAATAGTCAGGTTTTCTTTTCGTTCATTTTTACACCACCGCCAGCGCCACCGACATTACCGCCGACCACACTGCATCGCCCTCGCCTGCATTTGCTTCCTCCACCTGGCCAATCGCGGGGTTTGCCGCCCGTTTTGGCGAATGAGAGGAATGCGAAGGCGCATGCGCAGAAGGTCGTCCGGTGTGAAGAAGGCGGAGCTCAGGGAGTGGCCACGCGGCGGCCCTCTACCAATCGAGATGAAGCGGTAGGCGGAGCCACGAAACTCCCCCACTGGAGACTCCGCCCAGAGGGATGGGAGCGCCCCGCCCACCACGTCCCTGTCCAATGGGAGAGCGAGCAGGGAGGAGACAAGCGTTCGGCTGAGCGGGAGGGGGGCGGATATAAGGGTCCTGAGGAGATTTTCGGGGTCGGCTCTCTTGGAGTTGTTCTGGTACAGTTCTGTCCTCTCCTCCCGCTTCTTCCCTTCCTGGCTCATCACTTTGGCCTCTCCGGCGACCGGCCTCGTCCCGGCTCCAGATCGTACGTCTCGTCCCTTTGCGCCTGGCTAGTACGGCGACACCAGCCCCAAGAGAAGGGGACGTCCAGCCGCGCTACGTGGCCAGGTAGCCTGCCGCCCCCTGGCTCTCACAGCCGGACTGTCCTCCTCGGCTGAAGGGCCGCAATAAAGACCCAAGAGGGTCCATTTCTGTGTGTGTGTGTGTGTGTGTGTGTGTGTGTGTGTGTGTGTGTGTGTGTGTGTGTGTGTGTGTGTGTGTGTGTGTGTGTGTCCGTGGGCCCAGTCTGATAAGTAGTGAACTGTTAAGTGCTTTTACCTGTATATTATTTGCCTTGCTTGATATTCGGTATAGCTCTCCTCTTGCGTGCTCCCCTGGTCCCCCATCATTGGTAAATAAATATACCCAATTGTTTAAATGCACTCAGCTCGTCGTGTCATTCCTCCATTGACTGGGTGTGTCATGCGTGTGGGAAAGTGAGTAGTCATTGCCGCTATAACGGAATAACAGGATAATCGGGCCGGTGGAACTTGGCGATTAAAACCGCTCGGCTTCGCACACGGAACGGGCTCGCTAAGCGGCTCGTTTCCGTACGAGTTCCGTCGAGGGTGAAATACCCCGGTAGCTGGACCACGTGGGTACTTAGGTATATAGAGAATATGGCTATTCACCCTACCCCACGGGGTCTACCCATTGGCGTATTTCCGTCCAAAATAACCAGGACGCGCCGACCTCAGACTTCTCCGGCCGGCGATCTGTAATTCCGGGCGATCGAGCCGAGGCGGCCCCACTGCTCCATCGAGGGTCGTGCTCGAAGCGACGCGCCGACGAAACTACAACTATATATATATATATATATATATATATATATATATATATATATATATATATATATATATATATATAGACACACACACAATCTTTCGAACCACTGACTGATATTAAAGATTGGTACCCTCTGGGTGATGAGGAAAACTGAAATTTTGCATGCTGATGGACATCGAAGCCGGTACACCGGAAAAATTCACAAAATCGGTGGAAAACATCCAAAAATGAAAATATAAATAAATGAAAAAAATGCGGGTGAATGACAGACAATGGGGAAGCACGGTAATTTTGTGCGCCAATGGACATCGAGGCCGATACACAAGGAAAAATCACGGAACCGTTGGAAAACATCCGTAAATGAAAATTTTTTTAAATGAAAAATAAACGAAAAATCAAATGTATGTGAGCAACTCGAGACACAGTTGAAGCACATTTTGCCTGCTTACACAATGTGTAAGCACACCCCGCTAGTACAAATATATATATATATATATATATATGTATATATACATATATATATATATATATATATATATATATATATATATATATATATATATATATATATATATATATATATATATATATATATATATATATATATATATATATATATATATATATATATATATATATATATATATATATATATATATATATATATATATATATGTATATATGTATATATATATAATGTATATGTATATATATAATGTATATGTATATATTGTTGTGGTTGACCAAATTCGCAAACCACCATTCAGGTCCCTTAGGTGAGATATCTCTGTAAGTATATGTGTAGTTAGGCCCAAACCCGTTGTTTCGAGGGAATAAATGTCATTCAGTCGGGCTGCGACTCTTCAGGATAGCCGTTTTTCTTTTACTATCTTTATTTTGGACCAGCCGCCATTACTACCACCACCAACCATGTCTCAACAGCCATCACAACAACAACCACCAACCACAACGCCGCTTCACAAAAACAACCACCAACCACAACGCCGCTTCACAACAACAACCACCAACCACAACGCCGCTTCACAACAACAACCACCAACCACAACGCCGCTTCACAACAACAACCACCAACCACAACGCCGCTTCACAACAACAGCCACGACCTTTACCGTCACAACTCGCCACCATCGCATCACCGTCATTCCCACACCATGGGCACCGATACTGGACTCGTCTATCACACACCTCACATACCGCTCTATCACACACACGGTCTCCCTTGCATAAACCATACCACTCACACGTGGGGCTCCATTCACTCGCGGCCTTCCACTCACTCTTGCCGTCCGGTGGGCGACGTGCCGCGATTCGAGTTACGTGGCCGTCCGCACGCCGGCGGGCGCGAATCCGCAACACTGGTGTCAGGTCGTGCGATATAAACCCATCGCCCTCCTCGCGGCACTGGTATCGGAGAACGGGAAAACGGGCTCTCCTGTCTCCAGCTAAATTCACGGGAATCGGTCCAGGGGTGAGAGGAGCGACCCCCGATTCCCTCCAAATTACGAGCGAGCTAAATTAACCCTTCACGAGAAATAAGATGGCGTCTCAAGGCGAGCGGGAGCCGGGGGTATTAGAAATGGATGTAGAATGTGTAGAATCCATGGCTCAGGATGAAATCCCCGTGCAGGAAATGTTGATTGTACAGGAAAACGAACTCACCCAACTGAACCCAGAGCCTGAAATAGGTGCGGCAGCGGCCGCGGTGTATGACACCTCCTCTCCCCCTCTCCACCAAAACCCCCCGACCCTTGCCGAAACGGCTCACCCAAGCGCACCCGACATGGCCCAGCTATGCGCCATGCTGGCGGCAATGACAAATGAAATGAAAAACGAAATGAAAGGCATGAACAAACAAATAAACGAAAAGATGGATGCGAATACACAGCAAATGAACAAGCAAATGAAGGAAGAAACGAAAAAGCTCCGGGGTGAGACGCAGAACATGGGCCGATGCCTGCAGGCAGGCATGAAGGCCGTGACCAGGGAGATAAAAATGGCGACTCCACGTGTGGGAGCGAACGAGCTGGGAGGGGGTGCAACGGCCGACAGGCCCGCGGTGGAGGCGGGTGAAAAAATAATTCGGGGGGCGTGTTGGGCGAGGGTCGTGACGATGACCGAAAGGGAAAAATTAAATGGGGAGACCAAAACGTGTGAGACAAGACACGAGGTGACGACAAAGGAAATAAAAATAGTTGAGACAAGGGAGGTAAAGGGTGAAGAGGTGACTGAGTTGGCAGTGACGGTAGCCGGGAAGGGAACGATAGAGGGAAGACTGCACGATGAAGACGGGGTAAGTGACGCACACACACACACGGAGGTAGTGGAGGATCATGAGGGTGAGCTCGCGGAGCGTGTAGGGACCCAGTGCGAGCAGCTGGATGGCCTCCTCCAGGAACGAGGGGAGGGAGTATGCCCCCTTGAGGCGAGTCACGACCAGGCGAGTTCGGTCGTGCTTTGCGAGGTTGAGGGGAGTAGTGCTGCGAACGGGTGCACGCCGAGCTTGCGGGGTATAGAGGCCCCGGAGACCCTTGTGGGGACACGAA